>NW_026557841.1:0-60528 GCF_026930045.1 Uloborus diversus
GGTGGTAGGGATTGGTTTGTTGGCTGCCTGGCAGGGTTGGTTGGCTGACTCTCTAGTAAGTTGGTTGGTTGGATGGTTAATTGGTTGGCTGGCTGGCTGTTTCTGGCTTGGTGAGTGAGCGGGTGGTAGGGTTTGGTTTGTTGGCTGCCTGGCAGGGTTGGTTGGCTGGCTGTCTAGTTTTTTGGTTGGTTGGTTGGTTAATTGGTTGGTCGATAGGTTGGCTGGCTGGCTGTTTTTGGCTTGGTGGGCGAGCGGGTGGTAGGGTTTGGTTTGTTGGCTGCCTGGCAGGGTTGGTTGGCTGGCTGTTTAGTTAGTTGGTTGGTTAATTGGTTGGTCGATAGGTTGGCTGACTGGCTGATTCTGGGTTGGTGGGCGAGCGGGTGGTAGGGTTTGGTTTGTTGGCTGCCTGGCAGGGTTGGTTGGCTGACTGTCTAGTTAGTTGGTTGGTTGGTTGGTTAATTGGTTGGTCGAAAGGTTGGCTGGATGGCTGTTTCTGGCTTGGTGGGTGAGCGGGTGGTAGGGTTTGGTTTGTTGGCTGCCTGGCAGGGTTGGTTGGCTGGCTGTCTAGTTAGTTGGTAGGTTGATTGGTTAATTGGTTGGTCGATAGGTTGGCTGGCTGGCTGTTTCTGGCTTGGTGGGTGAGCGGGTGGTAGGGATTGGTTTGTTGGCTGCCTGGCAGGGTTGGTTGGCTGGCTGTCTAGTTAGTTGGTTGGTTGTTTGGTTAATTGGTTGGTCTATAGGATGGCTGGCTGGCTGTTTCTGGCTTGGTCGGTGAGCGGGTGGTAGGGTTTGGTTTGTTGGCTGCCTGGCAGGGTTTGTTGGCTGGCTGTCTAGTTAGTTGGTAGGTTGGTTGGTTAATTGGTTGGTCGATAGGTTGGCTGGCTGGCTGTTTTTGGCTTGGTGGGCGAGCGGGTGGTAGGGTTTGGTTTGTTGGCTGCCTGGTAGGTTTGGTTGGCTGGCTGTCTAGTTAGTTGGTTGGTTGGTTGGTTAATTGGTTGGTCGATAGGTTGGCTGGCAGGCTGTTTCTGGCTTGGTGGGCGAGCGGGTGGTAGGGTTTGGTTTGTTGGCTGCCTGGCAGGGTTGGTTGGCTGGCTGTCTAGTTAGTTGGTTGGTTGGTTGGTTAATTGGTTGGTCGATAGGTTGGCTGGCTGGCTGTTTCTGGCTTGGTGGGCGAGCAGGTGGTAGGGTTTGGTTTGTTGGCTGCCTGGCAGGGTTGGTTGGCTGGCTGTCTAGTTAGTTGGTTGGTTGGTTGGTTAATTGGTTGGTCGATAGGATGGCTGGCTGGCTGTTTCTGGCTTGGTGGGTGAGCGGGTGGTAGGGTTTGGTTTGTTGGCTGCCTGGCATGGTTGGTTGGCTGGCTGTCTAGTTAGTTGGTTGGTTGATTGGTTAATTGGTTGGTCGATAGGTTGGCTGCCTGGCTGTTTCTGGCTTGGTGGGTGAGCGGGTGGTAGGGATTGGTTTGTTGGCTGCCTGGCAGGGTTGGTTGGCTGACTCTCTAGTTAGTTGGTTGTTTGGTTGGTTAATTGGTTGGCTGGCTGGCTGTTTCTGGCTTGGTGAGTGAGCGGGTGGTAGGGTTTGGTTTGTTGGCTGCCTGGCAGGGTTGGTTGGCTGGCTGTCTAGTTATTTGGTTGGTTGGTTGGTTAATTGGTTGGTCGATAGGTTGGCTGGCTGGCTGTTTTTGGCTTGGTGGGCGAGCGGGTGGTAGGGTTTGGTTTGTTGGCTGCCTGGCAGGGTTGGTTGGCTGGCTGTTTAGTTAGATGGTTGGTTAATTGGTTGGTCGATAGGTTGGCTGACTGGCTGATTCTGGGTTGGTGGGCGAGCGGGTGGTAGGGTTTGGTT
Source organism: Uloborus diversus (assembly GCF_026930045.1). Taxonomy (NCBI): domain Eukaryota; kingdom Metazoa; phylum Arthropoda; class Arachnida; order Araneae; family Uloboridae; genus Uloborus; species Uloborus diversus. The sequence continues at coordinate 1,840 of NW_026557841.1, forward strand.
AGTTGGCTGCCTGGCAGGGTTGGTTGGCTGACTGTCTAGTTAGTTGGTTGGTTGGTTGGTTAATTGGTGGGTCGAAAGGTTGGCTGGATGGCTGTTTCTGGCTTGGTGGGTCAGCGGGTGGTAGGGTTTGGTTTGTTGGCTGCCTGGCAGGGTTGGTTGGCTGGCTGTCTAGTTAGTTGTTAGGTTGGTTGGTTAATTGGTTGGTCGATAGGTTGGCTGGCTGGCTGTTTCTGGCTTGGTGGGCGAGCAGGTGGTGGGGTTTGGTTTGTTGGCTGCCTGGCAGGTTTAGTCGGCTGACTCTCTAGTTAGTTGGTTGGTTGGTTGGTTAATTGGTTGGCTGGCTGGCTGTTTCTGGCTTGGTGGGTGAGCGGGTGGTAGGGTTTGGTTTGTTGGCTGCCTGGCAGGGTTGGTTGGCTGGCTGTCTAGTTATTTAATTGGCTGGTTGGTTAATTGGTTGGTCGATAGGTTGGCTGCCTGGCTGTTTCTGGCTTGGTGGGTGAGCGGGTGGTAGGGATTGGTTTGTTGCCTGCCTGGCAGGGTTGGTTGGCTGACTCTCTAGTTAGTTGGTTGGTTGGTCGGTTAATTGGTTGGCTGGCTGGCTGTTTCTGGCTTGGTGAGTGAGCGGGTGGTAGGGTTTGGTTTGTTGGCTGCCTGGCAGGGTTGGTTGGCTGGCTGTCTAGTTATTTGGTTGGTTGGTTGGTTGGTTAATTGGTTGGTCGATAGGTTGGCTGGCTGGCTGTTTTTGGCTTGGTGGGCGAGCGGGTGGTAGGGTTTGGTTTGTTGGCTGCCTGGCAGGGTTGGTTGGCTGGCTGTTTAGTTAGTTGGTTGGTTAATTGGTTGGTCGATAGGTTGGCTGACTGGCTGATTCTGGGTTGGTGGGCGAGCGGGTGGTAGGGTTTGGTTAGTTGGCTGCCTGGCAGGGTTGGTTGGCTGACTGTCTAGTTAGTTGGTTGGTTGGTTGGTTAATTGGTTGGTCGAAAGGTTGGCTGGATGGCTGTTTCTGGCTTGGTGGGTGAGCGGGTGGTAGGGTTTGGTTTGTTGGCTGCCTGGCAGGGTTGGTTGGCTGGCTGTCTAGTTAGTTGGTAGGTTGGTTGGTTAATTGGTTGGTCGATAGGTTGGCTGGCTGGCTGTTTCTGGCTTGGTGGGCGAGCAGGTGGTGGGGTTTGGTTTGTTGGCTGCCTGGCAGGTTTAGTCGGCTGACTCTCTAGTTAGTTGGTTGGTTGGTTGGTTAATTGGTTGGCTGGCTGTTTCTGGCTTGGTGGGTGAGCGGGTGGTAGGGTTTGGTTTGTTGGCTGCCTGGCAGGGTTGGTTGGCTGGCTGTCTAGTTATTTAATTGGCTGGTTGGTTAATTGGTTGGTCGATAGGTTGGCTGGCTGGCTGTTTTTGGCTTGGTGGGCGAGCGGGTGGTAGGGTTTGGTTTGTTGGCTGCCTGGCAGGGTTAATTGGCTGGCTGTTTAGTTAGTTGGTTGGTTAATTGGTTGGTCGATAGGTTGGCTGGCTGGCTGATTCTGGGTTGGTGGGCGAGCGGGTGGTAGGGTTTGATTTGTTGGCTGCCTGACAGGGTTGGTTGGCTGACTGTCTAGTTAGTTGGTTGGTTGGTTGGTTAATTGGTTGGTCGATAGGTTGGCTGGCTGGCTGATTCTGGGTTGGTGGGCGAGCGGGTGGTAGGGTTTGGTTTGTTGGTTGCCTGGCAGGTTTGGTTGGCTGACTGTCTAGTTAGTTGGTTGGTTGGTTGGTTAATTGGTTGGTCGATAGGATGGCTGGCTGGCTGTTTCTGGCTTGGTGGGTGAGCGGGTGGTAGGGTTTGGTTTGTTGGCTGCCTGGCAGGGTTGGTTGGCTGGCTGTCTAGTTAGTTGGTTGGTTGATTGGTTAATTGGTTGGTCGATAGGTTGGCTGGCTGGCTGTTTCTGGCTTGGTGGGTGAGCGGGTGGTAGGGATTGGTTTGTTGGCTGCCTGGCAGGGTTGGTTGGCTGACTCTCTAGTTAGTTGGTTGGTTGGTTGGTTAATTGGTTGGCTGGCTGGCTGTTTCTGGCTTGCTGGGTGAGCGGGTGGTAGGGTTTGGTTTTTTGGCTGCCTGGCAGGGTTGGTTGGCTGGCTGTCTAGTTATTTGGTTGGTTGGTTGGTTAATTGGTTGGTCGATAGGTTGGCTGGCTGGCTGTTTTTGGCTTGGTGGGCGAGCGGGTGGTAGGGTTTGGTTTGTTGGCTGCCTGGCAGGGTTGGTTGGCTGGCTGTTTAGTTAGTTGGTTGGTTAATAGGTTGGTCGATAGGTTGGCTGACTGGCTGATTCTGGGTTGGTGGGCGAGCGGGTGGTAGGGTTTGGTTTGTTGGCTGCCTGGCAGGGTTGGTTGGCTGACTGTCTAGTTAGTTGGTTGGTTATTTGGTTAATTGGTTGGTCGATAGGTTGGCTGGCTGGCTGTTTCCGGCTTGATGGGCGAGCGGGTGGTAGGGATTGGTTTGTTGGCTGCCTGACAGGTTTGGTTGGCTGGCTGTCTAGTTAGTTGGTTGGTAGGTTGGTTAATTGGTTGGTCGATAGGATGGCTGGCTGGCTGTTTCTGGCTTGGTGGGTGAGCGGGTGGTAGGGTTTGGTTTGTTGGCTGCCTGGCAGGGTTGGTTGGCTGGCTGTCTAGTTAGTTGGTAGGTTGGTTGGTTAATTGGTTGGTCGATAGGTTGGCTGGCTGGCTGTTTCTGGCTTGGTGGGCGAGCAGGTGGTGGGGTTTGGTTTGTTGGCTGCCTGGCAGGGTTAGTCGGCTGACTCTCTAGTTAGTTGGTTGGTTGGTTGGTTAATTGTTTGGCTGGCTGGCTGTTTCTGGCTTGGTGGGTGAGCGGGTGGTAGGGTTTGGTTTGTTGGCTGCCTGGCAGGGTTGGTTGGCTGGCTGTCTAGTTATTTGGTTGGCTGGTTGGTTAATTGGTTGGTCGATAGGTTGGCTGGCTGGCTGTTTTTGGCTTGGTGGGCGAGCGGGTGGTAGGGTTTGGTTTGTTGGCTGCCTGGCAGGGTTAGTTGGCTGGCTGTTTAGTTAGTTGGTTGGTTAATTGGTTGGTCGATAGGTTGGCTGGCTGGCTGATTCTGGGTTGGTGGGCGAGCGGGTGGTAGGGTTTGGTTTGTTGGCTGCCTGGCAGGGTTGGTTGGCTGACTGTCTAGTTAGTTGGTTGGTTGGTTGGTTAATTGGTTGGTCGATAGGATGGCTGGCTGGCTGTTTCTGGCTTGGTGGGTGAGCGGGTGGTAGGGTTTGGTTTGTTGGCTGCCTGGCATGGTTGGTTGGCTGGCTGTCTAGTTAGTTGGTTGGTTGATTGGTTAATTGGTTGGTCGATAGGTTGGCTGGCTGGCTGTTTCTGGCTTGGTGGGTGAGCGGGTGGTAGGGATTGGTTTGTTGGCTGCCTGGCAGGGTTGGTTGGCTGACTCTCTAGTTAGTTGGTTGGTTGGATGGTTAATTGGTTGGCTGGCTGGCTGTTTCTGGCTTGGTGAGTGAGCGGGTGGTAGGGTTTGGTTTGTTGGCTGCCTGGCAGGGTTGGTTGGCTGGCTGTCTAGTTATTTGGTTGGTTGGTTGGTTAATTGGTTGGTCGATAGGTTGGCTGGCTGGCTGTTTTTGGCTTGGTGGGCGAGCGGGTGGTAGGGTTTGGTTTGTTGGCTGCCTGGCAGGGTTGGTTGGCTGGCTGTTTAGTTAGTTGGTTGGTTAATTGGTTGGTCGATAGGTTGGCTGACTGGCTGATTCTGGGTTGGTGGGCGAGCGGGTGGTAGGGTTTGGTTTGTTGGCTGCCTGGCAGGGTTGGTTGGCTGACTGTCTAGTTAGTTGGTTGGTTGGTTGGTTAATTGGTTGGTCGAAAGGTTGGCTGGATGGCTGTTTCTGGCTTGGTGGGTGAGCGGGTGGTAGGGTTTGGTTTGTTGGCTGCCTGGCAGGGTTGGTTGGCTGGCTGTCTAGTTAGTTGGTAGGTTGATTGGTTAATTGGTTGGTCGATAGGTTGGCTGGCTGGCTGTTTCTGGCTTGGTGGGTGAGCGGGTGGTAGGGATTGGTTTGTTGGCTGCCTGGCAGGGTTGGTTGGCTGGCTGTCTAGTTAGTTGGTTGGTTGTTTGGTTAATTGGTTGGTCTATAGGATGGCTGGCTGGCTGTTTCTGGCTTGGTCGGTGAGCGGGTGGTAGGGTTTGGTTTGTTGGCTGCCTGGCAGGGTTTGTTGGCTGGCTGTCTAGTTAGTTGGTAGGTTGGTTGGTTAATTGGTTGGTCGATAGGTTGGCTGGCTGGCTGTTTTTGGCTTGGTGGGCGAGCGGGTGGTAGGGTTTGGTTTGTTGGCTGCCTGGTAGGTTTGGTTGGCTGGCTGTCTAGTTAGTTGGTTGGTTGGTTGGTTAATTGGTTGGTCGATAGGTTGGCTGGCAGGCTGTTTCTGGCTTGGTGGGCGAGCGGGTGGTAGGGTTTGGTTTGTTGGCTGCCTGGCAGGGTTGGTTGGCTGGCTGTCTAGTTAGTTGGTAGGTTGGTTGGTTAATTGGTTGGTCGATAGGTTGGCTGGCTGGCTGTTTCTGGCTTGGTGGGCGAGCAGGTGGTGGGGTTTGGTTTGTTGGCTGCCTGGCAGGTTTAGTCGGCTGACTCTCTAGTTAGTTGGTTGGTTGGTTGGTTAATTGGTTGGCTGGCTGGCTGTTTCTGGCTTGGTGGGTGAGCGGGTGGTAGGGTTTGGTTTGTTGGCTGCCTGGCAGGGTTGGTTGGCTGGCTGTCTAGTTATTTAATTGGCTGGTTGGTTAATTGGTTGGTCGATAGGTTGGCTGGCTGGCTGTTTTTGGCTTGGTGGGCGAGCGGGTGGTAGGGTTTGGTTTGTTGGCTGCCTGGCAGGGTTAATTGGCTGGCTGTTTAGTTAGTTGGTTGGTTAATTGGTTGGTCGATAGGTTGGCTGGCTGGCTGATTCTGGGTTGGTATGCGAGCGGGTGGTAGGGTTTGATTTGTTGGCTGCCTGGCAGGGTTGGTTGGCTGACTGTCTAGTTAGTTGGTTGGTTGGTTGGTTAATTGGTTGGTCGATAGGTTGGCTGGCTGGCTGATTCTGGGTTGGTGGGCGAGCGGGTGGTAGGGTTTGGTTTGTTGGTTGCCTGGCAGGTTTGGTTGGCTGACTGTCTAGTTAGTTGGTTGGTTGGTTGGTTAATTGGTTGGTCGATAGGATGGCTGGCTGGCTGTTTCTGGCTTGGTGGGTGAGCGGGTGGTAGGGTTTGGTTTGTTGGCTGCCTGGCAGGGTTGGTTGGCTGGCTGTCTAGTTAGTTGGTTGGTTGATTGGTTAATTGGTTGGTCGATAGGTTGGCTGGCTGGCTGTTTCTGGCTTGGTGGGTGAGCGGGTGGTAGGGATTGGTTTGTTGGCTGCCTGGCAGGGTTGGTTGGCTGACTCTCTAGTTAGTTGGTTGGTTGGTTGGTTAATTGGTTGGCTGGCTGGCTGTTTCTGGCTTGGTGGGTGAGCGGGTGGTAGGGTTTGGTTTTTTGGCTGCCTGGCAGGGTTGGTTGGCTGGCTGTCTAGTTATTTGGTTGGTTGGTTGGTTAATTGGTTGGTCGATAGGTTGGCTGGCTGGCTGTTTTTGGCTTGGTGGGCGAGCGGGTGGTAGGGTTTGGTTTGTTGGCTGCCTGGCAGGGTTGGTTGGCTGGCTGTTTAGTTAGTTGGTTGGTTAATAGGTTGGTCGATAGGTTGGCTGACTGGCTGATTCTGGGTTGGTGGGCGAGCGGGTGGTAGGGTTTGGTTTGTTGGCTGCCTGGCAGGGTTGGTTGGCTGACTGTCTAGTTAGTTGGTTGGTTATTTGGTTAATTGGTTGGTCGATAGGTTGGCTGGCTGGCTGTTTCCGGCTTGATGGGCGAGCGGGTGGTAGGGATTGGTTTGTTGGCTGCCTGACAGGTTTGGTTGGCTGGCTGTCTAGTTAGTTGGTTGGTAGGTTGGTTAATTGGTTGGTCGATAGGATGGCTGGCTGGCTGTTTCTGGCTTGGTGGGTGAGCGGGTGGTAGGGTTTGGTTTGTTGGCTGCCTGGCAGGGTTGGTTGGCTGGCTGTCTAGTTAGTTGGTAGGTTGGTTGGTTAATTGGTTGGTCGATAGGTTGGCTGGCTGGCTGTTTCTGGCTTGGTGGGCGAGCAGGTGGTGGGGTTTGGTTTGTTGGCTGCCTGGCAGGGTTAGTCGGCTGACTCTCTAGTTAGTTGGTTGGTTGGTTGGTTAATTGTTTGGCTGGCTGGCTGTTTCTGGCTTGGTGGGTGAGCGGGTGGTAGGGTTTGGTTTGTTGGCTGCCTGGCAGGGTTGGTTGGCTGGCTGTCTAGTTATTTGGTTGGCTGGTTGGTTAATTGGTTGGTCGATAGGTTGGCTGGCTGGCTGTTTTTGGCTTGGTGGGCGAGCGGGTGGTAGGGTTTGGTTTGTTGGCTGCCTGGCAGGGTTAGTTGGCTGGCTGTTTAGTTAGTTGGTTGGTTAATTGGTTGGTCGATAGGTTGGCTGGCTGGCTGATTCTGGGTTGGTGGGCGAGCGGGTGGTAGGGTTTGGTTTGTTGGCTGCCTGGCAGGGTTGGTTGGCTGACTGTCTAGTTAGTTGGTTGGTTGGTTGGTTAATTGGTTGGTCGATAGGATGGCTGGCTGGCTGTTTCTGGCTTGGTGGGTGAGCGGGTGGTAGGGTTTGGTTTGTTGGCTGCCTGGCATGGTTGGTTGGCTGGCTGTCTAGTTAGTTGGTTGGTTGATTGGTTAATTGGTTGGTCGATAGGTTGGCTGGCTGGCTGTTTCTGGCTTGGTGGGTGAGCGGGTGGTAGGGATTGGTTTGTTGGCTGCCTGGCAGGGTTGGTTGGCTGACTCTCTAGTTAGTTGGTTGGTTGGATGGTTAATTGGTTGGCTGGCTGGCTGTTTCTGGCTTGGTGAGTGAGCGGGTGGTAGGGTTTGGTTTGTTGGCTGCCTGGCAGGGTTGGTTGGCTGGCTGTCTAGTTATTTGGTTGGTTGGTTGGTTAATTGGTTGGTCGATAGGTTGGCTGGCTGGCTGTTTTTGGCTTGGTGGGCGAGCGGGTGGTAGGGTTTGGTTTGTTGGCTGCCTGGCAGGGTTGGTTGGCTGGCTGTTTAGTTAGTTGGTTGGTTAATTGGTTGGTCGATAGGTTGGCTGACTGGCTGATTCTGGGTTAGTGGGCGAGCGGGTGGTAGGGTTTGGTTTGTTGGCTGCCTGGCAGGGTTGGTTGGCTGACTGTCTAGTTAGTTGGTTGGTTGGTTGGTTAATTGGTTGGTCGAAAGGTTGGCTGGATGGCTGTTTCTGGCTTGGTGGGTGAGCGGGTGGTAGGGTTTGGTTTGTTGGCTGCCTGGCAGGGTTGGTTGGCTGGCTGTCTAGTTAGTTGGTAGGTTGATTGGTTAATTGGTTGGTCGATAGGTTGGCTGGCTGGCTGTTTCTGTCTTGGTGGGTGAGCGGGTGGTAGGGATTGGTTTGTTGGCTGCCTGGCAGGGTTGGTTGACTGGCTGTCTAGTTAGTTGGTTGGTTGTTTGGTTAATTGGTTGGTCTATAGGATGGCTGGCTGGCTGTTTCTGGCTTGGTCGGTGAGCGGGTGGTAGGGTTTGGTTTGTTGGCTGCCTGGCAGGGTTTGTTGGCTGGCTGTCTAGTTAGTTGGTAGGTTGGTTGGTTAATTGGTTGGTCGATAGGTTGGCTGGCTGGCTGTTTTTGGCTTGGTGGGCGAGCGGGTGGTAGGGTTTGGTTTGTTGGCTGCCTGGTAGGTTTGTTTGGCTGGCTGTCTAGTTAGTTGGTTGGTTGGTTGGTTAATTGGTTGGTCGATAGGTTGGCTGGCAGGCTGTTTCTGGCTTGGTGGGCGAGCGGGTGGTAGGGTTTGGTTTGTTGGCTGCCTGGCAGGGTTGGTTGGCTGGCTGTCTAGTTAGTTGGTTGGTTGGTTGGTTAATTGGTTGGTCGATAGGTTGGCTGGCTGGCTGTTTCTGGCTTGGTGGGCGAGCAGGTGGTAGGGTTTGGTTTGTTGGCTGCCTGGCAGGGTTGGTTGGCTGGCTGTCTAGTTAGTTGGTTGGTTGGTTGGTTAATTGGTTGGTCGATAGGATGGCTGGCTGGCTGTTTCTGGCTTGGTGGGTGAGCGGGTGGTAGGGTTTGGTTTGTTGGCTGCCTGGCATGGTTGGTTGGCTGGCTGTCTAGTTAGTTGGTTGGTTGATTGGTTAATTGGTTGGTCGATAGGTTGGCTGCCTGGCTGTTTCTGGCTTGGTGGGTGAGCGGGTGGTAGGGATTGGTTTGTTGGCTGCCTGGCAGGGTTGGTTGGCTGAATCTCTAGTTAGTTGGTTGGTTGGTTGGTTAATTGGTTGGCTGGCTGGCTGTTTCTGGCTTGGTGAGTGAGCGGGTGGTAGGGTTTGGTTTGTTGGCTGCCTGGCAGGGTTGGTTGGCTGGCTGTCTAGTTATTTGGTTGGTTGGTTGGTTAATTGGTTGGTCGATAGGTTGGCTGGCTGGCTGTTTTTGGCTTGGTGGGCGAGCGGGTGGTAGGGTTTGGTTTGTTGGCTGCCTGGCAGGGTTGGTTGGCTGGCTGTTTAGTTAGTTGGTTGGTTAATTGGTTGGTCGATAGGTTGGCTGACTGGCTGATTCTGGGTTGGTGGGCGAGCGGGTGGTAGGGTTTGGTTAGTTGGCTGCCTGGCAGGGTTGGTTGGCTGACTGTCTAGTTAGTTGGTTGGTTGGTTGGTTAATTGGTTGGTCGAAAGGTTGGCTGGATGGCTGTTTCTGGCTTGGTGGGTGAGCGGGTGGTAGGGTTTGGTTTGTTGGCTGCCTGGCAGGGTTGGTTGGCTGGCTGTCTAGTTAGTTGGTAGGTTGGTTGGTTAATTGGTTGGTCGATAGGTTGGCTGGCTGGCTGTTTCTGGCTTGGTGGGCGAGCAGGTGGTGGGGTTTGGTTTGTTGGCTGCCTGGCAGGTTTAGTCGGCTGACTCTCTAGTTAGTTGGTTGGTTGGTTGGTTAATTGGTTGGCTGGCTGGCTGTTTCTGGCTTGGTGGGTGAGCGGGTGGTAGGGTTTGGTTTGTTGGCTGCCTGGCAGGGTTGGTTGGCTGGCTGTCTAGTTATTTAATTGGCTGGTTGGTTAATTGGTTGGTCGATAGGTTGGCTGCCTGGCTGTTTCTGGCTTGGTGGGTGAGCGGGTGGTAGGGATTGGTTTGTTGGCTGCCTGGCAGGGTTGGTTGGCTGACTCTCTAGTTAGTTGGTTGGTTGGTTGGTTGGTTAATTGGTTGGCTGGCTGGCTGTTTCTGGCTTGGTGAGTGAGCGGGTGGTAGGGTTTGGTTTGTTGGCTGCCTGGCAGGGTTGGTTGGCTGGCTGTCTAGTTATTTGGTTGGTTGGTTGGTTAATTGGTTGGTCGATAGGTTGGCTGGCTGGCTGTTTTTGGCTTGGTGGGCGAGCGGGTGGTAGGGTTTGGTTTGTTGGCTGCCTGGCAGGGTTGGTTGGCTGGCTGTTTAGTTAGTTGGTTGGTTAATTGGTTGGTCGATAGGTTGGCTGACTGGCTGATTCTGGGTTGGTGGGCGAGCGGGTGGTAGGGTTTGGTTAGTTGGCTGCCTGGCAGGGTTGGTTGGCTGACTGTCTAGTTAGTTGGTTGGTTGGTTGGTTAATTGGTTGGTCGAAAGGTTGGCTGGATGGCTGTTTCTGGCTTGGTGGGTGAGCGGGTGGTAGGGTTTGGTTTGTTGGCTGCCTGGCAGGGTTGGTTGGCTGGCTGTCTAGTTAGTTGGTAGGTTGGTTGGTTAATTGGTTGGTCGATAGGTTGGCTGGCTGGCTGTTTCTGGCTTGGTGGGCGAGCAGGTGGTGGGGTTTGGTTTGTTGGCGGCCTGGCAGGTTTAGTCGGCTGACTCTCTAGTTAGTTGGTTGGTTGGTTGTTTAATTGGTTGGCTGGCTGGCTGTTTCTGGCTTGGTGGGTGAGCGGGTGGTAGGGTTTGGTTTGTTGGCTGCCTGGCAGGGTTGGTTGGCTGGCTGTCTAGTTATTTAATTGGCTGGTTGGTTAATTGGTTGGTCGATAGGTTGGCTGGCTGGCTGTTTTTGGCTTGGTGGGCGAGCGGGTGGTAGGGTTTGGTTTGTTGGCTGCCTGGCAGGGTTAATTGGCTGGCTGTTTAGTTAGTTGGTTGGTTAATTGGTTGGTCGATAGGTTGGCTGGCTGGCTGATTCTGGGTTGGTGGGCGAGCGGGTGGTAGGGTTTGATTTGTTGGCTGCCTGGCAGGGTTGGTTGGCTGACTGTCTAGTTAGTTGGTTGGTTGGTTGGTTAATTGGTTGGTCGATAGGTTGGCTGGCTGGCTGTTTCTGGCTTGGTGGGCGAGCGGGTGGTAGGGTTTGGTTTGTTGGCTGCCTGGCAGGGTTGGTTGGCTGGTTGTCTAGTTAGTTGGTTGGTAGTTTGGTTAATTGGTTGGTCGATAGGTTGGCTGGCTGGCTGTTTCTGGCTTGGTGGGCGAGCGGGTGGTAGGGTTTGGTTTGTTCGCTGCCTGGTAGGGTTGGTTGGCTGGCTGTCTAGTTAGTTGGTAGGTTGGTTGGTTAATTGGTTGGTCGATAGGTTGGCTGGCTGGCTGTTTCTGGCTTGTTGGGTGAGCGGGTGGTAGGGTTTGGTTTGTTGGCTGCCTGGCAGGGTTGGTTGGCTGGCTGTCTAGTTAGTTGGTTGGTTGATTGGTTAATTGGTTGGTCGATAGGTTGGCTGGCTGGCTGTTTCTGGCTTGGTGGGTGAGCGGGTGGTAGGGATTGGTTTGTTGGCTGCCTGGCAGGGTTGGTTGGCTGGCTGTCTAGTTAGTTGGTTGGTTGGTTGGTTAATTGGTTGGTCGATAGGTTGGCTGGCAGGCTGTTTCTGGCTTGGTGGGCGAGCGGGTGGTAGGGTTTGGTTTGTTGGCTGCCTGGCAGGGTTGGTTGGCTGGCTGTCTAGTTAGTTGGTTGGTTGGTTGGTTAATTGGTTGGTCGATAGGTTGGCTGGCTGGCTGTTTCTGGCTTGGTGGGCGAGCGGGTGGTAGGGTTTGGTTTGTTGGCTGCCTGGCAGGTTTGGTTGGCTGGCTGTCTAGTTAGTTGGTTGGTTGGTCGGTTGGTTGGTTAATTGGTTGGTCGAAAGGTTGGCTGGCTGGCTGTTTCTGGCTTGGTGGGCGAGCAGGTGGTGGGGTTTGGTTTGTTGGCTGCCTGGCAGGGTTAGTCGGCTGACTCTCTAGTTAGTTGGTTGGTTGGTTGGTTAATTGTTTGGCTGGCTGGCTGTTTCTGGCTTGGTGGGTGAGCGGGTGGTAGGGTTTGGTTTGTTGGCTGCCTGGCAGGGTTGGTTGGCTGGCTGTCTAGTTATTTGGTTGGCTGGTTGGTTAATTGGTTGGTCGATAGGTTGGCTGGCTGGCTGTTTTTGGCTTGGTGGGCGAGCGGGTGGTAGGGTTTGGTTTGTTGGCTGCCTGGCAGGGTTAGTTGGCTGGCTGTTTAGTTAGTTGGTTGGTTAATTGGTTGGTCGATAGGTTGGCTGGCTGGCTGATTCTGGGTTGGTGGGCGAGCGGGTGGTAGGGTTTGGTTTGTTGGCTGCCTGGCAGGGTTGGTTGGCTGACTGTCTAGTTAGTTGGTTGGTTGGTTGGTTAATTGGTTGGTCGATAGAATGGCTGGCTGGCTGTTTCTGGCTTGGTGGGTGAGCGGGTGGTAGGGATTGGTTTGTTGGCTGCCTGGCAGGGTTGGTTGGCTGACTCTCTAGTTAGTTGGTTGGTTGGATGGTTAATTGGTTGGCTGGCTGGCTGTTTCTGGCTTGGTGAGTGAGCGGGTTGTAGGGTTTGGTTTGTTGGCTGCCTGGCAGGGTTGGTTGGCTGGCTGTCTAGTTATTTGGTTGGTTGGTTGGTTAATTGGTTGGTCGATAGGTTGGCTGGCTGGCTGTTTTGGGCTTGGTGGGCGAGCGGGTGGTAGGGTTTGGTTTGTTGGCTGCCTGGCAGGGTTGGTTGGCTGGCTGTTTAGTTAGTTGGTTGATTAATTGGTTGGTCGATAGGTTGGCTGACTGGCTGATTCTGGGTTGGTGGGCGAGCGGGTGGTAGGGTTTGGTTTGTTGGCTGCCTGGCAGGGTTGGTTGGCTGACTGTCTAGTTAGTTGGTTGGTTGGTTGGTTAATTGGTTGGTCGAAAGGTTGGCTGGATGGCTGTTTCTGGCTTGGTGGGTGAGCGGGTGGTAGGGTTTGGTTTGTTGGCTGCCTGGCAGGGTTGGTTGGCTGGCTGTCTAGTTAGTTGGTAGGTTGATTGGTTAATTGGTTGGTCGATAGGTTGGCTGGCTGGCTGTTTCTGGCTTGGTGGGTGAGCGGGTGGTAGGGATTGGTTTGTTGGCTGCCTGGCAGGGTTGGTTGGCTGGCTGTCTAGTTAGTTGGTTGGTTGTTTGGTTAATTGGTTGGTCTATAGGATGGCTGGCTGGCTGTTTCTGGCTTGGTCGGTGAGCGGGTGGTAGGGTTTGGTTTGTTGGCTGCCTGGCAGGGTTTGTTGGCTGGCTGTCTAGTTAGTTGGTAGGTTGGTTGGTTAATTGGTTGGTCGATAGGTTGGCTGGCTGGCTGTTTTTGGCTTGGTGGGCGAGCGGGTGGTAGGGTTTGGTTTGTTGGCTGACTGGTATGTTTGGTTGGCTGGCTGTCTAGTTAGTTGGTTGGTTGGTTGGTTAATTGGTTGGTCGATAGGTTGGCTGGCAGGCTGTTTCTGGCTTGGTGGGCGAGCGGGTGGTAGGGTTTGGTTTGTTGGCTGCCTGGCAGGGTTGGTTGGCTGGCTGTCTAGTTAGTTGGTTGGTTGGTTGGTTAATTGGTTGGTCGATAGGTTGGCTGGCTGGCTGTTTCTGGCTTGGTGGGCGAGCAGGTGGTAGGGTTTGGTTTGTTGGCTGCCTGGCAGGGTTGGTTGGCTGGCTGTCTAGTTAGTTGGTTGGTTGGTTGGTTAATTGGTTGGTCGATAGGATGGCTGGCTGGCTGTTTCTGGCTTGGTGGGTGAGCGGGTGGTAGGGTTTGGTTTGTTGGCTGCCTGGCATGGTTGGTTGGCTGGCTGTCTAGTTAGTTGGTTGGTTGGTTGGTTAATTGGTTGGCTGGCTGGCTGTTTCTGGCTTGGTGAGTGAGCGGGTGGTAGGGTTTGGTTTGTTGGCTGCCTGGCAGGGTTGGTTGGCTGGCTGTCTAGTTATTTGGTTGGTTGGTTGGTTAATTGGTTGGTCGATAGGTTGGCTGGCTGGCTGTTTTTGGCTTGGTGGGCGAGCGGGTGGTAGGGTTTGGTTTGTTGGCTGCCTGGCAGGGTTGGTTGGCTGGCTGTTTAGTTAGTTGGTTGGTTCATTGGTTGGTCGATAGGTTGGCTGACTGGCTAATTCTGGGTTGGTGGGCGAGCGGGTGGTAGGGTTTGGTTAGTTGGCTGCCTGGCAGGGTTGGTTGGCTGACTGTCTAGTTAGTTGGTTGGTTGGTTGGTTAATTGGTTGGTCGAAAGGTTGGCTGGATGGCTGTTTCTGGCTTGGTGGGTGAGCGGGTGGTAGGGTTTGGTTTGTTGGCTGCCTGGCAGGGTTGGTTGGCTGGCTGTCTAGTTAGTTGGTAGGTTGGGTGGTTAATTGGTTGGTCGATAGGTTGGCTGGCTGGCTGTTTCTGGCTTGGTGGGCGAGCAGGTGGTGGGGTTTGGTTTGTTGGCTGCCTGGCAGGTTTAGTCGGCTGACTCTCTAGTTAGTTGGTTGGTTGGTTGGTTAATTGGTTGGCTGACTGGCTGTTTCTGGCTTGGTGGGTGAGCGGGTGGTAGGGTTTGGTTTGTTGGCTGCCTGGCAGGGTTGGTTGGCTGGCTGTCTAGTTATTTAATTGGCTGGTTGGTTAATTGGTTGGTCGATAGGTTGGCTGGCTGGCTGTTTTTGGCTTGGTGGGCGAGCGGGTGGTAGGGTTTGGTTTGTTGGCTGCCTGGCAGGGTTAATTGGCTGGCTGTTTAGTTAGTTGGTTGGTTAATTGGTTGGTCGATAGGTTGGCTGGCTGGCTGATTCTGGGTTTGTGGGCGAGCGGGTGGTAGGGTTTGATTTGTTGGCTGCCTGGCAGGGTTGGTTGGCTGACTGTCTAGTTAGTTGGTTGGTTGGTTGGTTAATTGGTTGGTCGATAGGTTGGCTGGCTGGCTGTTTCTGGCTTGGTGGGCGAGCGGGTGGTAGGGTTTGGTTTGTTGGCTGCCTGGCAGGGTTGGTTGGCTGGTTGTCTAGTTAGTTGGTTGGTTGTTTGGTTAATTGGTTGGTCGATAGGTTGGCTGGCTGGCTGTTTCTGGCTTGGTGGGCGAGCGGGTGGTAGGGTTTGGTTTGTTCGCTGCCTGGTAGGGTTGGTTGGCTGGCTGTCTAGTTAGTTGGTAGGTTGGTTGGTTAATTGGTTGGTCGATAGGTTGGCTGGCTGGCTGTTTCTGGCTTGTTGGGTGAGCGGGTGGTAGGGTTTGGTTTGTTGGCTGCCTGGCAGGGTTGGTTGGCTGGCTGTCTAGTTAGTTGGTTGGTTGATTGGTTAATTGGTTGGTCGATAGGTTGGCTGGCTGGCTGTTTCTGGCTTGGTGGGTGAGCGGGTGGTAGGGATTGGTTTGTTGGCTGCCTGGCAGGGTTGGTTGGCTGGCTGTCTAGTTAGTTGGTTGGTTGGTTGGTTAATTGGTTGGTCGATAGGTTGGCTGGCAGGCTGTTTCTGGCTTGGTGGGCGAGCGGGTGGTAGGGTTTGGTTTGTTGGCTGCCTGGCAGGGTTGGTTGGCTGGCTGTCTAGTTAGTTGGTTGGTTGGTTGGTTAATTGGTTGGTCGATAGGTTGGCTGGCTGGCTGTTTCTGGCTTGGTGGGCGAGCAGGTGGTAGGGTTTGGTTTGTTGGCTGCCTGGCAGGGTTGGTTGGCTGGCTGTCTAGTTAGTTGGTTGGTTGGTCGGTTGGTTGGTTAATTGGTTGGTCGAAAGGTTGGCTGGCTGGCTGTTTCTGGCTTGGTGGGTGAGCGGGTGGTAGGGTTTGGTTTGTTGGCTGCCTGGCAGGGTTGGTTGGCTGGCTGTCTAGTTAGTTGGTAGGTTGGTTGGTTAATTGGTTGGTCGATAGGTTGGCTGGCTGGCTGTTTCTTGCTTGGTGGGCGAGCAGGTGGTGGGGTTTGGTTTGTTGGCTGCCTGGCAGGGTTAGTCGGCTGACTCTCTAGTTAGTTGGTTGGTTGGTTGGTTAATTGGTTGGCTGGCTGGCTGTTTCTGGCTTGGTGGGTGAGCGGGTGGTAGGGTTTGGTTTGTTGGCTGCCTGGCAGGGTTGGTTGGGTGGCTGTCTAGTTATTTGTTTGGCTGGTTGGTTAATTGGTTGGTCGATAGGTTGGCTGGCTGGCTGTTTTTGGCTTGGTGGGCGAGCGGGTGGTAGGGTTTGGTTTGTTGGCTGCCTGGCAGGGTTATTTGGCTGGCTGTTTAGTTAGTTGGTTGGTTAATTGGTTGGTCGATAGGTTGGCTGGCTGGCTGATTCTGGGTTGGTGGGCGAGCAGGTGGTAGGGTTTGATTTGTTGGCTGCCTGGCAGGGTTGGTTGGCTGACTGTCTAGTTAGTTGGTTGGTTGGTTGGTTAATTGGTTGGTCGATAGGTTGGCTGGCTAGCTGTTTCTGGCTTGGTGGGCGAGCGGGTGGTAGGGTTTGGTTTGTTGGCTGCCTGGCAGGGTTGGTTGGCTGGTTGTCTAGTTAGTTGGTTGGTTGTTTGGTTAATTGGTTGGTCAATAGGTTGGCTGGCTGGCTGTTTCTGGCTTGGTGGGCGAGCGGGTGGTAGGGTTTGGTTTGTTCGCTGCCTGGTAGGGTTGGTTGGCTGGCTGTCTAGTTAGTTGGTAGGTTGGTTGGTTAATTGGTTGGTCGATAGGTTGGCTGGCTGGCTGTTTCTGGCTTGTTGGGTGAGCGGGTGGTAGGGTTTGGTTTGTTGGCTGCCTGGCAGGGTTGGTTGGCTGGCTGTCTAGTTATTTAATTGGCTGGTTGGTTAATTGGTTGGTCGATAGGTTGGCTGGCTGGCTGTTTTTGGCTTGGTGGGCGAGCGGGTGGTAGGGTTTGGTTTGTTGGCTGCCTGGCAGGGTTAATTGGCTGGCTGTTTAGTTAGTTGGTTGGTTAATTGGTTGGTCGATAGGTTGGCTGGCTGGCTGATTCTGGGTTTGTGGGCGAGCGGGTGGTAGGGTTTGATTTGTTGGCTGCCTGGCAGGGTTGGTTGGCTGACTGTCTAGTTAGTTGGTTGGTTGGTTGGTTAATTGGTTGGTCGATAGGTTGGCTGGCTGGCTGTTTCTGGCTTGGTGGGCGAGCGGGTGGTAGGGTTTGGTTTGTTGGCTGCCTGGCAGGGTTGGTTGGCTGGTTGTCTAGTTAGTTGGTTGGTTGTTTGGTTAATTGGTTGGTCGATAGGTTGGCTGGCTGGCTGTTTCTGGCTTGGTGGGCGAGCGGG
Source organism: Uloborus diversus (assembly GCF_026930045.1). NCBI lineage: Eukaryota > Metazoa > Arthropoda > Arachnida > Araneae > Uloboridae > Uloborus > Uloborus diversus. The sequence continues at coordinate 18,098 of NW_026557841.1, forward strand.
TGGTAGGGTTTGGTTTGTTGGCTGCCTGGCAGGGTTGGTTGGCTGGCTGTCTAGTTAGTTGGTTGGTTGGTCGGTTGGTTGGTTAATTGGTTGGTCGAAAGGTTGGCTGGCTGGCTGTTTCTGGCTTGGTGGGTGAGCGGGTGGTAGGGTTTGGTTTGTTGGCTGCCTGGCAGGGTTGGTTGACTGGCTGTCTAGTTAGTTGGTAGGTTGGTTGGTTAATTGGTTGGTCGATAGGTTGGCTGGCTGGCTGTTTCTGGCTTGGTGGGCGAGCAGGTGGTGGGGTTTGGTTTGTTGGCTGCCTGGCAGGGTTAGTCGGCTGACTCTCTAGTTAGTTGGTTGGTTGGTCGGTTGGTTGGTTAATTGGTTGGTCGAAAGGTTGGCTGGCTGGCTGTTTCTGGCTTGGTGGATGAGCGGGTGGTAGGGTTTGGTTTGTTGGCTGCCTGGTAGGGTTGGTTGGCTGGCTGTCTAGTTAGTTGGTTGGTTGGTTGGTTGGTTAATTTGTTTTTCGATAGGTTGGCTGGCTGGCTGTTTCTGGTTTGGTGGGCGAGCGGGTGGTAGGGTTTGGTTTGTTGGCTGCCTGGCAGGGTTGGTTAGCTGGCTGTCTAGTTAGTTGTTTGGTTTGTTGGTTAATTGGTTGGTCGATAGGTTGGCTGGCTGGTTGTTTCTGGCTTGGTCGGCGAGCGTGTGGTAGGGTTTGGTTTGTTGGCTGCCTGGCAGGGTTGGTTGGCTGGCTGTCTAGTTAGTTGGTTGGTTGGTTGGTTAATTGGTTGGTCGATAAGTTGGCTGGCTGGCTGTTTCTGGCTTGGTGGACGAGCGGGTGGTAGGGTTTGGCTTGTTGGCTGCCTGGCAGGGTTTGTTTGCTGGCTGTCTAGTTAGTTGGTTGGTTGGTTGGTTAATTGGTTGGTCGATAGGTTGGCTGGCTGGCTGTTTCTGGCTTGGTGGGAGAGCGGGTGGTAGGGTTTGGTTTGTTGGCTGCCTGGCAGGGTTGGTTGGCTGACTGTCTAGTTAGTTGGTTGGTTGGTTGGTTGGTTGGTTAATTGGTTCGTCGATAGGTTGGCTGGCAGGCTGTTTCTGGTTTGGTGGGCGAGCGGGTGGTAGGGTGTGGTTTGTTGGCTGCCTGGCAGGATTGGTTGGCTGGCTGTCTAGTTAGTTGGTTGGTTGGTTGGTCGATTGGTTGGCTGGCTGGCTGTTTCTGGCTTGGTGGACGAGCAGGTGGTAGGGTTTGGTTTGTTGACTGCCGGGCAGGGTTGGTTTGCTGGCTGTCTAGTTAATTGGTTGGTTGGTTGGTTGGTTAATTGGTTCGTCGATAGGTTGAATGGCAGGCTGTTTCTGGCTTGGTGGGCGAGCGGGTGGTAGGGTTTGCTTTGTTGGCTGCCTGGCAGGGTTGGTTGGCTGGCTGTCTAGTTAGTTGGTTGGTTGGTTGGTTGGTTAATTGGTTGGTCGATAGGTTGGCTGGCTGGCTGTTTCTGGCTTGGTGGGCGAGCAGGTGGTAGGGTTTGGTTTGTTGGCTGCCTGGCAGGTTTGGTTGGCTGGCTGTCTAGTTAATTCGTTGGTTGGTTGGTTAATTGGTTGGTCGATAGGTTGGCTGTCTGGCTGTTTCTGGCTTGGTGCGCGAGCGGGTGGTAGGGTTTGGTTTGTTGGCTGCCTGGCAGGGTTGGTTGGCTGACTGTCTAGTTAGTTGGTTGGTTGGTTGGTTAATTGGTTGGTCGATAGGTTGGCTGGCAGGCTGTTTCTGGCTTGGTGGGCGAGCGGGTGGTAGGGTTTGGTTTGTTGGCTGCCTGGCAGGGTTGGTTGGCTGGCTGTCTAGTTAGTTGGTTGGTTGGTTGGTTAATTGGTTGGTCGATAGGTTGGCTGGCTGGCTGTTTCTGGCTTGGTGGGCGAGCAGGTGGTAGGGTTTGGTTTGTTGGCTGCCTGGCAGGGTTGGTTGGCTGGCTGTCTAGTTAGTTGGTTGGTTGGTCGGTTGGTTGGTTAATTGGTTGGTCGAAAGGTTGGCTGGCTGGCTGTTTCTGGCTTGGTGGGTGAGCGGGTGGTAGGGTTTGGTTTGTTGGCTGCCTGGCAGGGTTGGTTGGCTGGCTGTCTAGTTAGTTGGTAGGTTGGTTGGTTAATTGGTTGGTCGATAGGTTGGCTGGCTGGCTGTTTCTGGCTTGGTGGGCGAGCAGGTGGTGGGGTTTGGTTTGTTGGCTGCCTGGCAGGGTTAGTCGGCTGACTCTCTAGTTAGTTGGTTGGTTGGTTGGTTAATTGGTTGGCTGGCTGGCTGTTTCTGGCTTGGTGGGTGAGCGGGTGGTAGGGTTTGGTTTGTTGGCTGCCTGGCAGGGTTGGTTGGGTGGCTGTCTAGTTATTTGTTTGGCTGGTTGGTTAATTGGTTGGTCGATAGGTTGGCTGGCTGGCTGTTTTTGGCTTGGTGGGCGAGCGGGTGGTAGGGTTTGGTTTGTTGGCTGCCTGGCAGGGTTATTTGGCTGGCTGTTTAGTTAGTTGGTTGGTTAATTGGTTGGTCGATAGGTTGGCTGGCTGGCTGATTCTGGGTTGGTGGGCGAGCGGGTGGTAGGGTTTGATTTGTTGGCTGCCTGGCAGGGTTGGTTGGCTGACTGTCTAGTTAGTTGGTTGGTTGGTTGGTTAATTGGTTGGTCGATAGGTTGGCTGGCTGGCTGTTTCTGGCTTGGTGGGCGAGCGGGTGGTAGGGTTTGGTTTGTTGGCTGCCTGGCAGGGTTGGTTGGCTGGTTGTCTAGTTAGTTGGTTGGTTGTTTGGTTAATTGGTTGGTCAATAGGTTGGCTGGCTGGCTGTTTCTGGCTTGGTGGGCGAGCGGGTGGTAGGGTTTGGTTTGTTCGCTGCCTGGTAGGGTTGGTTGGCTGGCTGTCTAGTTAGTTGGTAGGTTGGTTGGTTAATTGGTTGGTCGATAGGTTGGCTGGCTGGCTGTTTCTGGCTTGTTGGGTGAGCGGGTGGTAGGGTTTGGTTTGTTGGCTGCCTGGCAGGGTTGGTTGGCTGGCTGTCTAGTTTGTTGGTTGGTTGATTGGTTAATTGGTTGGTCGATAGGTTGGCTGGCTGGCTGTTTCTGGCTTGGTGGGTGAGCGGGTGGTAGGGATTGGTTTGTTGGCTGCCTGGCAGGGTTGGTTGGCTGGCTGTCTAGTTAGTTGGTTGGTTGTTTGGTTAATTTGTTGGTCTATAGGATGGCTGGCTGGCTGTTTCTGGCTTGGTCGGTGAGCGGGTGGTAGGGTTTGGTTTGTTGGCTGCCTGGCAGGGTTTGTCGGCTGGCTGTCTAGTTAGTTGGTAGGTTGGTTGGTTAATTGGTTGGTCGATAGGTTGGCTGGCTGGCTGTTTTTGGCTTGGTGGGCGAGCGGGTGGTAGGGTTTGGTTTGTTGGCTGCCTGGTAGGTTTGGTTGGCTGGCTGTCTAGTTAGTTGGTTGGTTGGTTGGTTAATTGGTTGGTCGATAGGTTGGCTGGCAGGCTGTTTCTGGCTTGGGGGGCGAGCGGGTGGTAGGGTTTGGCTTGTTGGCTGCCTGGCAGGGTTGGTTGGCTGGCTGTCTAGTTAGTTGGTTGGTTGGCTGGTTAATTGGTTGGTCGATAGGTTGGCTGGCTGGCTGTTTCTGGCTTGGTGGGCGAGCAGGTGGTAGGGTTTGGTTTGTTGGCTGCCTGGCAGGGTTGGTTGGCTGGCTGTCTAGTTAGTTGGTTGGTTGGTCGGTTGGTTGGTTAATTGGTTGGTCGAAAGGTTGGCTGGCTGGCTGTTTCTGGCTTGGTGGATGAGCGGGTGGTAGGGTTTATTTTGTTGGCTGCCTGGTAGGGTTGGTTGGCTGGCTGTCTAGTTAGTTGGTTGGTTGGTTGGTTGGTTGGTTGGTTGGTTAATTGGTTTTTCGATAGGTTGGCTGGCTGGCTGTTTCTGGTTTGGTGGGCGAGCGGGTGGTAGGGTTTGGTTTGTTGGCTGCCTGGCAGGGTTGGTTAGCTGGCTGTCTAGTTAGTTGTTTGGTTTGTTGGTTAATTGGTTGGTCGATAAGTTGGCTGGCTGGCTGTTTCTGGCTTGGTGGGCGAGCGGGTGGTAGGGTTTGGCTTGTTGGCTGCCTGGCAGGGTTTGTTGGCTGGCTGTCTAGTTAGTTGGTTGGTTGGTTGGTTAATTGGTTGGTCGATAGGTTGGCTGGCTGGCTGTTTCTGGCTTGGTGGGAGAGCGGGTGGTAGGGTTTGGTTTGTTGGCTGCCTGGCAGGGTTGGTTGGCTGACTGTCTAGTTAGTTGGTTGGTTGGTTGGTTGGTTGGTTGGTTGGTTAATTGGTTGGTCGATAGGTTGGCTGGCTGGCTGTTTCTCGCTTGGTGGGTGAGCGGGTGGTAGGGTTTGGTTTGTTGGCTGCCTGGCAGGATTGGTTGGCTGGCTGTCTAGTTAGCTGGTTGGTTGGTTGGTTAATTGGTTCGTCGATAGGTTGGCTGGCAGGCTGTTTCTGGTTTGGTGGGCGAGCGGGTGGTAGGGTGTGGTTTGTTGGCTGCCTGGCAGGATTGGTTGGCTGGCTGTCTAGTTAGTTGGTTGGTTGGTTGGTCGATTGGTTGGCTGGCTGGCTGTTTCTGGCTTGGTGGACGAGCAGGTGGTAGGGTTTGGTTTGTTGACTGCCTGGCAGGGTTGGTTTGCTGGCTGTCTAGTTAATTGGTTGGTTGGTTGGTTGGTTAATTGGTTCGTCGATAGGTTGGATGGCAGGCTGTTTCTGGCTTGGTGGGCGAGCGGGTGGTAGGGTTTGCTTTGTTGGCTGCCTGGCAGGGTTGGTTGGCTGGCTGTCTAGTTAGTTGGTTGGTTGGTTGGTTGGTTGGTTGGTTAATTGGTTGGTCGATAGGTTGGCTGGCTGGCTGTTTCTGGCTTGGTGGGCGAGCAGGTGGTAGGGTTTGGTTTGTTGGCTGCCTGGCAGGTTTGGTTGGCTGGCTGTCTAGTTAATTGGTTGGTTGGTTGGTTAATTGGTTGGTCGATAGGTTGGCTGTCTGGCTGTTTCTGGCTTGGTGCGCGAGCGGGTGGTAGGGTTTGGTTTGTTGGCTGCCTGGCAGGGTTGGTTGGCTGACTGTCTAGTTAGTTGGTTGGTTGGTTGGTTAATTGCTTGGTCGATAGGTTGGCTGGCTGGATGTTTCTGGCTTCGTGGGCGAGCGGGTGGTAGGGTTTGGTTTGTTGGCTGCCTGGCAGGGTTGGTTGGCTGGCTGTCTAGTTAGTTGTTTGGTTGGTTGGTTGGTTAATTGGTTGGTCGATAGGTTGGCTGGCTGGCTGTTTCTGGCTCGGTGGGTGAGCGGGTGGTAGGGTTTGGTTTGTTGGCTGCCTGGTAGGGTTGGTTGGCTGGCTGTCCAGTTAGTTGGTTGGTTGGTTGGTTAATTGGTTGGTCGATAGGTTGGCTGGCTGGCTGTTTCTGGTTTGGTGGGCGAGCGGGTGGTAGGGTTTGGTTTGTTGGCTGCCTGGCAGGGTTGGTTGGCTGGCTGTCTAGTTAGTTGGTTGGTTGGTTGGTTGGTCGATAGGTTGGCTGGCTGGCTGTTTCTGGCTTGGTGGGAGAGCGGGTGGTAGGGTTTGGTTTGTTGGCTGCCTGGCAGGGTTGGTTGGCTGACTGTCTAGTTAGTTGGTTGGTTGGTTGGTTGGTTGGTTAATTGGTTGGTCGATAGGTTGGCTGGCTGGCTGTTTCTCGCTTGGTGGGTGAGCGGGTGGTAGGGTTTGGTTTGTTGGCTGCCTGGCAGGATTGGTTGGCTGGCTGTCTAGTTAGCTGGTTGGTTGGTTGGTTAATTGGTTCGTCGATAGGTTGGCTGGCAGGCTGTTTCTGGTTTGGTGGGCGAGCGGGTGGTAGGGTGTGGTTTGTTGGCTGCCTGGCAGGATTGGTTGGCTGGCTGTCTAGTTAGTTGGTTGGTTGGTTGGTCGATTGGTTGGCTGGCTGGCTGTTTCTGGCTTGGTGGACGAGCAGGTGGTAGGGTTTGGTTTGTTGACTGCCTGGCAGGGTTGGTTTGCTGGCTGTCTAGTTAATTGGTTGGTTGGTTGGTTGGTTAATTGGTTCGTCGATAGGTTGGATGGCAGGCTGTTTCTGGCTTGGTGGGCGAGCGGGTGGTAGGGTTTGCTTTGTTGGCTGCCTGGCAGGGTTGGTTGGCTGGCTGTCTAGTTAGTTGGTTGGTTGGTTGGTTGGTTGGTTAATTGGTTGGTCGATAGGTTGGCTGGCTGGCTGTTTCTGGCTTGGTGGGCGAGCAGGTGGTAGGGTTTGGTTTGTTGGCTGCCTGGCAGGTTTGGTTGGCTGGCTGTCTAGTTAATTGGTTGGTTGGTTGGTTAATTGGTTGGTCGATAGGTTGGCTGTCTGGCTGTTTCTGGCTTGGTGCGCGAGCGGGTGGTAGGGTTTGGTTTGTTGGCTGCCTGGCAGGGTTGGTTGGCTGACTGTCTAGTTAGTTGGTTGGTTGGTTGGTTAATTGGTTGGTCGATAGGTTGGCTGGCAGGCTGTTTCTGGCTTGGTGGGCGAGCGGGTGGTAGGGTTTGGTTTGTTGGCTGCCTGGCAGGGTTGGTTGGCTGGCTGTCTAGTTAGTTGGTTGTTTGGTTGGTTAATTGGTTGGTCGATAGGTTGGCTGGCTGGCTGTTTCTGGCTTGGTGGGCGAGCAGGTGGTAGGGTTTGGTTTGTTGGCTGCCTGGCAGGGTTGGTTGGCTGGCTGTCTAGTTAGTTGGTTGGTTGGTCGGTTGGTTGGTTAATTGGTTGGTCGAAAGGTTGGCTGGCTGGCTGTTTCTGGCTTGGTGGGTGAGCGGGTGGTAGGGTTTGGTTTGTTGGCTGCCTGGCAGGGTTGGTTGGCTGGCTGTCTAGTTAGTTGGTAGGTTGGTTGGTTAATTGGTTGGTCGATAGGTTGGCTTGCTGGCTGTTTCTGGCTTGGTGGGCGAGCAGGTGGTGGGGTTTGGTTTGTTGGCTGCCTGGCAGGGTTAGTCGGCTGACTCTCTAGTTAGTTGGTTGGTTGGTTGGTTAATTGGTTGGCTGGCTGGCTGTTTCTGGCTTGGTGGGTGAGCGGGTGGTAGGGTTTGGTTTGTTGGCTGCCTGGCAGGGTTGGTTGGGTGGCTGTCTAGTTATTTGTTTGGCTGGTTGGTTAATTATTTGGTCGATAGGTTGGCTGGCTGGCTGTTTTTGGCTTGGTGGGCGAGCGGGGGGTAGGGTTTGGTTTGTTGGCTGCCTGGCAGGGTTATTTGGCTGGCTGTTTAGTTAGTTGGTTGGTTAATTGGTTGGTCGATAGGTTGGCTGGCTGGCTGATTCTGGGTTGGTGGGCGAGCGGGTGGTAGGGTTTGATTTGTTGGCTGCCTGGCAGGGTTGGTTGGCTAACTGTCTAGTTAGTTGGTTGGTTGGTTGGTTAATTGGTTGGTCGATAGGTTGGCTGGCTGGCTGTTTCTGGCTTGGTGGGCGAGCGGGTGGTAGGGTTTGGTTTGTTGGCTGCCTGGCAGGGTTGGTTGGCTGGTTGTCTAGTTAGTTGGTTGGTTGTTTGGTTAATTGGTTGGTCAATAGGTTGGCTGGCTGGCTGTTTCTGGCTTGGTGGGCGAGCGGGTGGTAGGGTTTGGTTTGTTCGCTGCCTGGTAGGGTTGGTTGGCTGGCTGTCTAGTTAGTTGGTAGGTTGGTTGGTTAATTGGTTGGTCGATAGGTTGGCTGGCTGGCTGTTTCTGGCTTGTTGGGTGAGCGGGTGGTAGGGTTTGGTTTGTTGGCTGCCTGGCAGGGTTGGTTGGCTGGCTGTCTAGTTTGTTGGTTGGTTGATTGGTTAATTGGTTGGTCGATAGGTTGGCTGGCTGGCTGTTTCTGGCTTGGTGGGTGAGCGGGTGGTAGGGATTGGTTTGTTGGCTGCCTGGCAGGGTTGGTTGGCTGGCTGTCTAGTTAGTTGGTTGGTTGTTTGGTTAATTTGTTGGTCTATAGGATGGCTGGCTGGCTGTTTCTGGCTTGGTCGGTGAGCGGGTGGTAGGGTTTGGTTTGTTGGCTGCCTGGCAGGGTTTGTCGGCTGGCTGTCTAGTTAGTTGGTAGGTTGGTTGGTTAATTGGTTGGTCGATAGGTTGGCTGGCTTTCTGTTTTTGGCTTGGTGGGCGAGCCAGTGGTAGGGTTTGGTTTGTTGGCTGCCTGGTAGGTTTGGTTGGCTGGCTGTCTAGTTAGTTGGTTGGTTGGTTGGTTAATTGGTTGGTCGATAGGTTGGCTGGCAGGCTGTTTCTGGCTTGGTGGGCGAGCGGGTGGTAGGGTTTGGCTTGTTGGCTGCCTGGCAGGGTTGGTTGGCTGGCTGTCTAGTTAGTTGGTTGGTTGGCTGGTTAATTGGTTGGTCGATAGGTTGGCTGGCTGGCTGTTTCTGGCTTGGTGGGCGAGCAGGTGGTAGGGTTTGGTTTGTTGGCTGCCTGGCAGGGTTGGTTGGCTGGCTGTCTAGTTAGTTGGTTGGTTGGTCGGTTGGTTGGTTAATTGGTTGGTCGAAAGGTTGGCTGGCTGGCTGTTTCTGGCTTGGTGGATGAGCGGGTGGTAGGGTTTGGTTTGTTGGCTGCCTGGTAGGGTTGGTTGGCTGGCTGTCTAGTTAGTTGGTTGGTTGGTTGGTTGGTTAATTGGTTTTTCGATAGGTTGGCTGGCTGGCTGTTTCTGGTTTGGTGGGCGAGCGGGTGGTAGGGTTTGGTTTGTTGGCTGCCTGGCAGGGTTGGTTAGCTGGCTGTCTAGTTAGTTGTTTGGTTTGTTGGTTAATTGGTTGGTCGATAGGTTGGCTGGCTGGTTGTTTCTGGCTTGGTCGGCGAGCGTGTGGTAGGGTTTGGTTTGTTGGCTGCCTGGCAGGGTTGGTTGGCTGGCTGTCTAGTTAGTTGGTTGGTTGGTTGGTTAATTGGTTGGTCGATAAGTTGGCTGGCTGGCTGTTTCTGGCTTGGTGGGCGAGCGGGTGGTAGGGTTTGGCTTGTTGGCTGCCTGGCAGGGTTTGTTGGCTGGCTGTCTAGTTAGTTGGTTGGTTGGTTGGTTAATTGGTTGGTCGATAGGTTGACTGGCTGGCTGTTTCTGGCTTGGTGGGAGAGCGGGTGGTAGGGTTTGGTTTGTTGGCTGCCTGGCAGGGTTGGTTGGCTGACTGTCTAGTTAGTTGGTTGGTTGGTTGGTTGGTTGGTTGGTTAATTGGTTGGTCGATAGGTTGGCTGGCTGGCTGTTTCTCGCTTGGTGGGTGAGCGGGTGGTAGGGTTTGGTTTGTTGGCTGCCTGGCAGGATTGGTTGGCTGGCTGTCTAGTTAGCTGGTTGGTTGGTTGGTTAATTGGTTCGTCGATAGGTTGGCTGGCAGGCTGTTTCTGGTTTGGTGGGCGAGCGGGTGGTAGGGTGTGGTTTGTTGGCTGCCTGGCAGGATTGGTTGGCTGGCTGTCTAGTTAGTTGGTTGGTTGGTTGGTCGATTGGTTGGCTGGCTGGCTGTTTCTGGCTTGGTGGACGAGCAGGTGGTAGGGTTTGGTTTGTTGACTGCCTGGCAGGGTTGGTTTGCTGGCTGTCTAGTTAATTGGTTGGTTGGTTGGTTGGTTAATTGGTTCGTCGATAGGTTGGATGGCAGGCTGTTTCTGGCTTGGTGGGCGAGCGGGTGGTAGGGTTTGCTTTGTTGGCTGCCTGGCAGGGTTGGTTGGCTGGCTGTCTAGTTAGTTGGTTGGTTGGTTGGTTGGTTGGTTGGTTAATTGGTTGGTCGATAGGTTGGCTGGCTGGCTGTTTCTGGCTTGGTGGGCGAGCAGGTGGTAGGGTTTGGTTTGTTGGCTGCCTGGCAGGTTTGGTTGGCTGGCTGTCTAGTTAATTGGTTGGTTGGTTGGTTAATTGGTTGGTCGATAGGTTGGCTGTCTGGCTGTTTCTGGCTTGGTGCGCGAGCGGGTGGTAGGGTTTGGTTTGTTGGCTGCCTGGCAGGGTTGGTTGGCTGACTGTCTAGTTAGTTGGTTGGTTGGTTGGTTAATTGCTTGGTCGATAGGTTGGCTGGCTGGATGTTTCTGGCTTCGTGGGCGAGCGGGTGGTAGGGTTTGGTTTGTTGGCTGCCTGGCAGGGTTGGTTGGCTGGCTGTCTAGTTAGTTGTTTGGTTGGTTGGTTGGTTAATTGGTTGGTCGATAGGTTGGCTGGCTGGCTGTTTCTGGCTCGGTGGGTGAGCGGGTGGTAGGGTTTGGTTTGTTGGCTGCCTGGTAGGGTTGGTTGGCTGGCTGTCCAGTTAGTTGGTTGGTTGGTTGGTTAATTGGTTGGTCGATAGGTTGGCTGGCTGGCTGTTTCTGGTTTGGTGGGCGAGCGGGTGGTAGGGTTTGGTTTGTTGGCTGCCTGGCAGGGTTGGTTGGCTGGCTGTCTAGTTAGTTGGTTGGTTGGTTGGTTGGTCGATAGGTTGGCTGGCTGGCTGTTTCTGGCTTGGTGGGAGAGCGGGTGGTAGGGTTTGGTTTGTTGGCTGCCTGGCAGGGTTGGTTGGCTGACTGTCTAGTTAGTTGGTTGGTTGGTTGGTTGGTTGGTTAATTGGTTGGTCGATAGGTTGGCTGGCTGGCTGTTTCTCGCTTGGTGGGTGAGCGGGTGGTAGGGTTTGGTTTGTTGGCTGCCTGGCAGGATTGGTTGGCTGGCTGTCTAGTTAGCTGGTTGGTTGGTTGGTTAATTGGTTCGTCGATAGGTTGGCTGGCAGGCTGTTTCTGGTTTGGTGGGCGAGCGGGTGGTAGGGTGTGGTTTGTTGGCTGCCTGGCAGGATTGGTTGGCTGGCTGTCTAGTTAGTTGGTTGGTTGGTTGGTCGATTGGTTGGCTGGCTGGCTGTTTCTGGCTTGGTGGACGAGCAGGTGGTAGGGTTTGGTTTGTTGACTGCCTGGCAGGGTTGGTTTGCTGGCTGTCTAGTTAATTGGTTGGTTGGTTGGTTGGTTAATTGGTTCGTCGATAGGTTGGATGGCAGGCTGTTTCTGGCTTGGTGGGCGAGCGGGTGGTAGGGTTTGCTTTGTTGGCTGCCTGGCAGGGTTGGTTGGCTGGCTGTCTAGTTAGTTGGTTGGTTGGTTGGTTGGTTGGTTAATTGGTTGGTCGATAGGTTGGCTGGCTGGCTGTTTCTGGCTTGGTGGGCGAGCAGGTGGTAGGGTTTGGTTTGTTGGCTGCCTGGCAGGTTTGGTTGGCTGGCTGTCTAGTTAATTGGTTGGTTGGTTGGTTAATTGGTTGGTCGATAGGTTGGCTGTCTGGCTGTTTCTGGCTTGGTGCGCGAGCGGGTGGTAGGGTTTGGTTTGTTGGCTGCCTGGCAGGGTTGGTTGGCTGACTGTCTAGTTAGTTGGTTGGTTGGTTGGTTAATTGGTTGGTCGATAGGTTGGCTGGCAGGCTGTTTCTGGCTTGGTGGGCGAGCGGGTGGTAGGGTTTGGTTTGTTGGCTGCCTGGCAGGGTTGGTTGGCTGGCTGTCTAGTTAGTTGGTTGTTTGGTTGGTTAATTGGTTGGTCGATAGGTTGGCTGGCTGGCTGTTTCTGGCTTGGTGGGCGAGCAGGTGGTAGGGTTTGGTTTGTTGGCTGCCTGGCAGGGTTGGTTGGCTGGCTGTCTAGTTAGTTGGTTGGTTGGTCGGTTGGTTGGTTAATTGGTTGGTCGAAAGGTTGGCTGGCTGGCTGTTTCTGGCTTGGTGGGTGAGCGGGTGGTAGGGTTTGGTTTGTTGGCTGCCTGGCAGGGTTGGTTGGCTGGCTGTCTAGTTAGTTGGTAGGTTGGTTGGTTAATTGGTTGGTCGATAGGTTGGCTGGCTGGCTGTTTCTGGCTTGGTGGGCGAGCAGGTGGTGGGGTTTGGTTTGTTGGCTGCCTGGCAGGGTTAGTCGGCTGACTCTCTAGTTAGTTGGTTGGTTGGTTGGTTAATTGGTTGGCTGGCTGGCTGTTTCTGGCTTGGTGGGTGAGCGGGTGGTAGGGTTTGGTTTGTTGGCTGCCTGGCAGGGTTGGTTGGGTGGCTGTCTAGTTATTTGTTTGGCTGGTTGGTTAATTATTTGGTCGATAGGTTGGCTGGCTGGCTGTTTTTGGCTTGGTGGGCGAGCGGGGGGTAGGGTTTGGTTTGTTGGCTGCCTGGCAGGGTTATTTGGCTGGCTGTTTAGTTAGTTGGTTGGTTAATTGGTTGGTCGATAGGTTGGCTGGCTGGCTGATTCTGGGTTGGTGGGCGAGCGGGTGGTAGGGTTTGATTTGTTGGCTGCCTGGCAGGGTTGGTTGGCTAACTGTCTAGTTAGTTGGTTGGTTGGTTGGTTAATTGGTTGGTCGATAGGTTGGCTGGCTGGCTGTTTCTGGCTTGGTGGGCGAGCGGGTGGTAGGGTTTGGTTTGTTGGCTGCCTGGCAGGGTTGGTTGGCTGGTTGTCTAGTTAGTTGGTTGGTTGTTTGGTTAATTGGTTGGTCAATAGGTTGGCTGGCTGGCTGTTTCTGGCTTGGTGGGCGAGCGGGTGGTAGGGTTTGGTTTGTTCGCTGCCTGGTAGGGTTGGTTGGCTGGCTGTCTAGTTAGTTGGTAGGTTGGTTGGTTAATTGGTTGGTCGATAGGTTGGCTGGCTGGCTGTTTCTGGCTTGTTGGGTGAGCGGGTGGTAGGGTTTGGTTTGTTGGCTGCCTGGCAGGGTTGGTTGGCTGGCTGTCTAGTTTGTTGGTTGGTTGATTGGTTAATTGGTTGGTCGATAGGTTGGCTGGCTGGCTGTTTCTGGCTTGGTGGGTGAGCGGGTGGTAGGGATTGGTTTGTTGGCTGCCTGGCAGGGTTGGTTGGCTGGCTGTCTAGTTAGTTGGTTGGTTGTTTGGTTAATTTGTTGGTCTATAGGATGGCTGGCTGGCTGTTTCTGGCTTGGTCGGTGAGCGGGTGGTAGGGTTTGGTTTGTTGGCTGCCTGGCAGGGTTTGTCGGCTGGCTGTCTAGTTAGTTGGTAGGTTGGTTGGTTAATTGGTTGGTCGATAGGTTGGCTGGCTTTCTGTTTTTGGCTTGGTGGGCGAGCCAGTGGTAGGGTTTGGTTTGTTGGCTGCCTGGTAGGTTTGGTTGGCTGGCTGTCTAGTTAGTTGGTTGGTTGGTTGGTTAATTGGTTGGTCGATAGGTTGGCTGGCAGGCTGTTTCTGGCTTGGTGGGCGAGCGGGTGGTAGGGTTTGGCTTGTTGGCTGCCTGGCAGGGTTGGTTGGCTGGCTGTCTAGTTAGTTGGTTGGTTGGCTGGTTAATTGGTTGGTCGATAGGTTGGCTGGCTGGCTGTTTCTGGCTTGGTGGGCGAGCAGGTGGTAGGGTTTGGTTTGTTGGCTGCCTGGCAGGGTTGGTTGGCTGGCTGTCTAGTTAGTTGGTTGGTTGGTCGGTTGGTTGGTTAATTGGTTGGTCGAAAGGTTGGCTGGCTGGCTGTTTCTGGCTTGGTGGATGAGCGGGTGGTAGGGTTTGGTTTGTTGGCTGCCTGGTAGGGTTGGTTGGCTGGCTGTCTAGTTAGTTGGTTGGTTGGTTGGTTGGTTAATTGGTTTTTCGATAGGTTGGCTGGCTGGCTGTTTCTGGTTTGGTGGGCGAGCGGGTGGTAGGGTTTGGTTTGTTGGCTGCCTGGCAGGGTTGGTTAGCTGGCTGTCTAGTTAGTTGTTTGGTTTGTTGGTTAATTGGTTGGTCGATAGGTTGGCTGGCTGGTTGTTTCTGGCTTGGTCGGCGAGCGTGTGGTAGGGTTTGGTTTGTTGGCTGCCTGGCAGGGTTGGTTGGCTGGCTGTCTAGTTAGTTGGTTGGTTGGTTGGTTAATTGGTTGGTCGATAAGTTGGCTGGCTGGCTGTTTCTGGCTTGGTGGGCGAGCGGGTGGTAGGGTTTGGCTTGTTGGCTGCCTGGCAGGGTTTGTTGGCTGGCTGTCTAGTTAGTTGGTTGGTTGGTTGGTTAATTGGTTGGTCGATAGGTTGACTGGCTGGCTGTTTCTGGCTTGGTGGGAGAGCGGGTGGTAGGGTTTGGTTTGTTGGCTGCCTGGCAGGGTTGGTTGGCTGACTGTCTAGTTAGTTGGTTGGTTGGTTGGTTGGTTGGTTGGTTAATTGGTTGGTCGATAGGTTGGCTGGCTGGCTGTTTCTCGCTTGGTGGGTGAGCGGGTGGTAGGGTTTGGTTTGTTGGCTGCCTGGCAGGATTGGTTGGCTGGCTGTCTAGTTAGCTGGTTGGTTGGTTGGTTAATTGGTTCGTCGATAGGTTGGCTGGCAGGCTGTTTCTGGTTTGGTGGACGAGCAGGTGGTAGGGTTTGGTTTGTTGACTGCCTGGCAGGGTTGGTTTGCTGGCTGTCTAGTTAATTGGTTGGTTGGTTGGTTGGTTAATTGGTTCGTCGATAGGTTGGATGGCAGGCTGTTTCTGGCTTGGTGGACGAGCAGGTGGTAGGGTTTGGTTTGTTGACTGCCTGGCAGGGTTGGTTTGCTGGCTGTCTAGTTAATTGGTTGGTTGGTTGGTTGGTTAATTGGTTCGTCGATAGGTTGGATGGCAGGCTGTTTCTGGCTTGGTGGGCGAGCGGGTGGTAGGGTTTGCTTTGTTGGCTGCCTGGCAGGGTTGGTTGGCTGGCTGTCTAGTTAGTTGGTTGGTTGGTTGGTTGGTTGGTCGGTTGGTTAATTGGTTGGTCGATAGGTTGGCTGGCTGGCTGTTTCTGGCTTGGTGGGCGAGCAGGTGGTAGGGTTTGGTTTGTTGGCTGCCTGGCAGGTTTGGTTGGCTGGCTGTCTAGTTAATTGGTTGGTTGGTTGGTTAATTGGTTGGTCGATAGGTTGGCTGTCTGGCTGTTTCTGGCTTGGTGCGCGAGCGGGTGGTAGGGTTTGGTTTGTTGGCTGCCTGGCAGGGTTGGTTGGCTGACTGTCTAGTTAGTTGGTTGGTTGGTTGGTTAATTGCTTGGTCGATAGGTTGGCTGGCTGGATGTTTCTGGCTTCGTGGGCGAGCGGGTGGTAGGGTTTGGTTTGTTGGCTGCCTGGCAGGGTTGGTTGGCTGGCTGTCTAGTTAGTTGTTTGGTTGGTTGGTAGGTTAATTGGTTGGTCGATAGGTTGGCTGGCTGGCTGTTTCTGGCTCGGTGGGTGAGCGGGTGGTAGGGTTTGGTTTGTTGGCTGCCTGGTAGGGTTGGTTGGCTGGCTGTCCAGTTAGTTGGTTGGTTGGTTGGTTAATTGGTTGGTCGATAGGTTGGCTGGCTGGCTGTTTCTGGTTTGGTGGGCGAGCGGGTGGTAGGGTTTGGTTTGTTGGCTGCCTGGCAGGGTTGGTTGGCTGGCTGTCTAGTTAGTTGGTTGGTTGGTTGGTCGATAGGTTGGCTGGCTGGCTGTTTCTGGCTTGGTGGGCGAGCAGGTGGTAGGGTTTGGTTTGTCGTCTGCCTGGCAGTTTAGGTTGGCTGGCTGTCTAGTTAGTTGGTTGGTTGGTTGGTTAATTGGTTGGTCGATAGGTTGGCTGGCAGGCTGTTTCTGGCTTGGTGGGCGAGCGGGTGGTAGGGTTTGGTTTGTTGGCTGCCTAGCAGGGTTGGTTGGCTGACTGTCTAGTTAGTTGGTTGGTTGGTTGGTTAATTGGTTGGTCGATAGGTTGGCTGGCTGGCTGTTTCTGGCTTGGTGGGCGAGCAGGTGGTAGGGTTTGGTTTGTTGGCTGCCTGGCAGGGTTGGTTGGCTGGCTGTCTAGTTAGTTGGTTGGTTGGTCGGTTGGTTGGTCGGTTGGTTGGTTAATTGGTTGGTCGAAAGGTTGGCTGGCTGGCTGTTTCGGGCTTGGTGGGTGAGCGGGTGGTAGGGTTTGGTTTGTTGGCTGCCTGGTAGGGTTGGTTGGCTGGCTGTCTAGTTAGTTGGTTGGCTGGTTGGTTAATTGGTTTTTCGATAGGTTGGCTGGCTGGCTGTTTCTGGTTTGGTGGGCGAGCGGGTGGTAGGGTTTGGTTTGTTGGCTGAGTGGCAGGGTTATTTGGCTGGCTGTTTAGTTAGTTGAATGGTTAATTGGTTGGTCGATAGGTTGGCTGGCTGGCTGATTCTGGGTTGGTGGGCGAGCGGGTGGTAGGGTTTGATTTGTTGGCTGCATGGCAGGGTTGGTTGGCTGACTGTCTAGTTAGTTGGTTGGTTGGTTGGTTAATTGGTTGGTCGATAGGTTTGCTGGCTGGCTGTTTCTGGCTTGGTGGGCGAGCGGGTGGTAGGGTTTGGTTTGTTGGCTGCCTGGCAGGGTTGGTTGGCTGGTTGTCTAGTTAGTTGGTTGGTTGTTTGGTTAATTGGTTGGTCAATAGGTTGGCTGGCTGGCTGTTTCTGGCTTGGTGGGCGAGCGGGTGGTAGGGTTTGGTTTGTTCGCTGCCTGGTAGGGTTGGTTGGCTGGCTGTCTAGTTAGTTGGTAGGTTGGTTGGTTAATTGGTTGGTCGATAGGTTGGCTGGCTGGCTGTTTCTGTCTTGTTGGGTGAGCGGGTGGTAGGGTTTGGTTTGTTGGCTGCCTGGCAGGGTTGGTTGGCTGGCTGTCTAGTTTGTTGGTTGGTTGATTGGTTAATTGGTTGGTCGATAGGTTGGCTGGCTGGCTGTTTCTGGCTTGGTGGGTGAGCGGGTGGTAGGGATTGGTTTGTTGGCTGCCTGGCAGGGTTGGTTGGCTGGCTGTCTAGTTAGTTGGTTGGTTGTTTGGTTAATTGGTTGGTCTATAGGATGGCTGGCTGGCTGTTTCTGGCTTGGTCGGTGAGCGGGTGGTAGGGTTTGGTTTGTTGGCTGCCTGGCAGGGTTTGTCGGCTGGCTGTCTAGTTAGTTGGTAGGTTGGTTGGTTAATTGGTTGGTCGATAGGTTGGCTGGCTGGCTGTTTTTGGCTTGGTGGGCGAGCGGGTGGTAGGGTTTGGTTTGTTGGCTGCCTGGTAGGTTTGGTTGGCTGGCTGTCTAGTTAGTTGGTTGGTTGGTTGGTTAATTGGTTGGTCGATAGGTTGGCTGGCAGGCTGTTTCTGGCTTGGTGGGCGAGCGGGTGGTAGGGTTTGGTTTGTTGGCTGCCTGGCAGGGTTGGTTGGCTGGCTGTCTAGTTAGTTGGTTGGTTGGTTGGTTAATTGGTTGGTCGATAGGTTGGCTGGCTGGCTGTTTCTGGCTTGGTGGGCGAGCAGGTGGTAGGGTTTGGTTTGTTGGCTGCCTGGCAGGGTTGGTTGGCTGGCTGTCTAGTTAGTTGGTTGGTTGGTCGGTTGGTTGGTTAATTGGTTGGTCGAAAGGTTGGCTGGCTGGCTGTTTCTGGCTTGGTGGGTGAGCGGGTGGTAGGGTTTGGTTTGTTGGCTGCCTGGTAGGGTTGGTTGGCTGGCTGTCTAGTTAGTTGGTTGGTTGGTTGGTTGGTTGGTTAATTGGTTTTTCGATAGGTTGGCTGGCTGGCTGTTTCTGGTTTGGTGGGCGAGCGGGTGGTAGGGCTTGGTTTGTTGGCTGCCTGGCAGGGTTGGTTGGCTGGCTGTCTAGTTAGTTGGTTGGTTGGTTGGTTAATTGGTTGGTCGATAGGTTGGCTGGCTGGCTGTTTCTGGCTTGGTGGGCGAGCGGGTGGTAGGGTTTGGTTTGTTGGCTGCCTGGCAGGGTTGGTTAGCTGGCTGTCTAGTTAGTTGTTTGGTTTGTTGGTTAATTGGTTGGTCGATAGGTTGGCTGGCTGGTTGTTTCTGGCTTGGTCGGCGAGCGTGTGGTAGGGTTTGGTTTGTTAGCTGCCTGGCAGGGTTGGTTGGCTGGCTGTCTAGTTAGTTGGTTGGTTGGTTGGTTAATTGGTTGGTCGATAAGTTGGCTGGCTGGCTGTTTCTGGCTTGGTGGGGGAGCGGGTGGTAGGGTTTGGCTTGTTGGCTGCCTGGCAGGGTTTGTTGGCTGGCTGTCTAGTTAGTTGGTTGGTTGGTTGGTTAATTGGTTGGTCGATAGGTTGGCTGGCTGGCTGTTTCTGGCTTGGTGGGCGAGCGGGTGGTAGGGTTTGGTTTGTTGGCTGCCTGGCAGGGTTGGTTGGCTGACTGTCTAGTTAGTTGGTTGGTTGGTTGGTTGGTTGGTTAATTGGTTGGTCGATAGGTTGGCTGGCTGGCTGTTTCTCGCTTGGTGGGTGAGCGGGTGGTAGGGTTTGGTTTGTTGGCTGCCTGGTAGGGTTGGTTGGCTGGCTGTCTAGTTAGTTGGTTGGCTGGTTGGTTAATTGGTTTTTCGATAGGTTGGCTGGCTGGCTGTTTCTGGTTTGGTGGGCGAGCGGGTGGTAGGGTTTGGTTTGTTGGCTGAGTGGCAGGGTTATTTGGCTGGCTGTTTAGTTAGTTGAATGGTTAATTGGTTGGTCGATAGGTTGGCTGGCTGGCTGATTCTGGGTTGGTGGGCGAGCGGGTGGTAGGGTTTGATTTGTTGGCTGCATGGCAGGGTTGGTTGGCTGACTGTCTAGTTAGTTGGTTGGTTGGTTGGTTAATTGGTTGGTCGATAGGTTTGCTGGCTGGCTGTTTCTGGCTTGGTGGGCGAGCGGGTGGTAGGGTTTGGTTTGTTGGCTGCCTGGCAGGGTTGGTTGGCTGGTTGTCTAGTTAGTTGGTTGGTTGTTTGGTTAATTGGTTGGTCAATAGGTTGGCTGGCTGGCTGTTTCTGGCTTGGTGGGCGAGCGGGTGGTAGGGTTTGGTTTGTTCGCTGCCTGGTAGGGTTGGTTGGCTGGCTGTCTAGTTAGTTGGTAGGTTGGTTGGTTAATTGGTTGGTCGATAGGTTGGCTGGCTGGCTGTTTCTGTCTTGTTGGGTGAGCGGGTGGTAGGGTTTGGTTTGTTGGCTGCCTGGCAGGGTTGGTTGGCTGGCTGTCTAGTTTGTTGGTTGGTTGATTGGTTAATTGGTTGGTCGATAGGTTGGCTGGCTGGCTGTTTCTGGCTTGGTGGGTGAGCGGGTGGTAGGGATTGGTTTGTTGGCTGCCTGGCAGGGTTGGTTGGCTGGCTGTCTAGTTAGTTGGTTGGTTGTTTGGTTAATTGGTTGGTCTATAGGATGGCTGGCTGGCTGTTTCTGGCTTGGTCGGTGAGCGGGTGGTAGGGTTTGGTTTGTTGGCTGCCTGGCAGGGTTTGTCGGCTGGCTGTCTAGTTAGTTGGTAGGTTGGTTGGTTAATTGGTTGGTCGATAGGTTGGCTGGCTGGCTGTTTTTGGCTTGGTGGGCGAGCGGGTGGTAGGGTTTGGTTTGTTGGCTGCCTGGTAGGTTTGGTTGGCTGGCTGTCTAGTTAGTTGGTTGGTTGGTTGGTTAATTGGTTGGTCGATAGGTTGGCTGGCAGGCTGTTTCTGGCTTGGTGGGCGAGCGGGTGGTAGGGTTTGGTTTGTTGGCTGCCTGGCAGGGTTGGTTGGCTGGCTGTCTAGTTAGTTGGTTGGTTGGTTGGTTAATTGGTTGGTCGATAGGTTGGCTGGCTGGCTGTTTCTGGCTTGGTGGGCGAGCAGGTGGTAGGGTTTGGTTTGTTGGCTGCCTGGCAGGGTTGGTTGGCTGGCTGTCTAGTTAGTTGGTTGGTTGGTCGGTTGGTTGGTTAATTGGTTGGTCGAAAGGTTGGCTGGCTGGCTGTTTCTGGCTTGGTGGGTGAGCGGGTGGTAGGGTTTGGTTTGTTGGCTGCCTGGTAGGGTTGGTTGGCTGGCTGTCTAGTTAGTTGGTTGGTTGGTTGGTTGGTTGGTTAATTGGTTTTTCGATAGGTTGGCTGGCTGGCTGTTTCTGGTTTGGTGGGCGAGCGGGTGGTAGGGCTTGGTTTGTTGGCTGCCTGGCAGGGTTGGTTGGGTGGCTGTCTAGTTATTTGTTTGGCTGGTTGGTTAATTATTTGGTCGATAGGTTGGCTGGCTGGCTGTTTTTGGCTTGGTGGGCGAGCGGGTGGTAGGGTTTGGTTTGTTGGCTGCCTGGCAGGGTTATTTGGCTGGCTGTTTAGTTAGTTGGTTGGTTAATTGGTTGGTCGATAGGTTGGCTGGCTGGCTGATTCTGGGTTGGTGGGCGAGCGGGTGGTAGGGTTTGATTTGTTGGCTGCCTGGCAGGGTTGGTTGGCTAACTGTCTAGTTAGTTGGTTGGTTGGTTGGTTAATTGGTTGGTCGATAGGTTGGCTGGCTGGCTGTTTCTGGCTTGGTGGGCGAGCGGGTGGTAGGGTTTGGTTTGTTGGCTGCCTGGCAGGGTTGGTTGGCTGGTTGTCTAGTTAGTTGGTTGGTTGTTTGGTTAATTGGTTGGTCAATAGGTTGGCTGGCTGGCTGTTTCTGGCTTGGTGGGCGAGCGGGTGGTAGGGTTTGGTTTGTTCGCTGCCTGGTAGGGTTGGTTGGCTGGCTGTCTAGTTAGTTGGTAGGTTGGTTGGTTAATTGGTTGGTCGATAGGTTGGCTGGCTGGCTGTTTCTGGCTTGTTGGGTGAGCGGGTGGTAGGGTTTGGTTTGTTGGCTGCCTGGCAGGGTTGGTTGGCTGGCTGTCTAGTTTGTTGGTTGGTTGATTGGTTAATTGGTTGGTCGATAGGTTGGCTGGCTGGCTGTTTCTGGCTTGGTGGGTGAGCGGGTGGTAGGGATTGGTTTGTTGGCTGCCTGGCAGGGTTGGTTGGCTGGCTGTCTAGTTAGTTGGTTGGTTGTTTGGTTAATTTGTTGGTCTATAGGATGGCTGGCTGGCTGTTTCTGGCTTGGTCGGTGAGCGGGTGGTAGGGTTTGGTTTGTTGGCTGCCTGGCAGGGTTTGTCGGCTGGCTGTCTAGTTAGTTGGTAGGTTGGTTGGTTAATTGGTTGGTCGATAGGTTGGCTGGCTTTCTGTTTTTGGCTTGGTGGGCGAGCCAGTGGTAGGGTTTGGTTTGTTGGCTGCCTGGTAGGTTTGGTTGGCTGGCTGTCTAGTTAGTTGGTTGGTTGGTTGGTTAATTGGTTGGTCGATAGGTTGGCTGGCAGGCTGTTTCTGGCTTGGTGGGCGAGCGGGTGGTAGGGTTTGGCTTGTTGGCTGCCTGGCAGGGTTGGTTGGCTGGCTGTCTAGTTAGTTGGTTGGTTGGCTGGTTAATTGGTTGGTCGATAGGTTGGCTGGCTGGCTGTTTCTGGCTTGGTGGGCGAGCAGGTGGTAGGGTTTGGTTTGTTGGCTGCCTGGCAGGGTTGGTTGGCTGGCTGTCTAGTTAGTTGGTTGGTTGGTCGGTTGGTTGGTTAATTGGTTGGTCGAAAGGTTGGCTGGCTGGCTGTTTCTGGCTTGGTGGATGAGCGGGTGGTAGGGTTTGGTTTGTTGGCTGCCTGGTAGGGTTGGTTGGCTGGCTGTCTAGTTAGTTGGTTGGTTGGTTGGTTGGTTAATTGGTTTTTCGATAGGTTGGCTGGCTGGCTGTTTCTGGTTTGGTGGGCGAGCGGGTGGTAGGGTTTGGTTTGTTGGCTGCCTGGCAGGGTTGGTTAGCTGGCTGTCTAGTTAGTTGTTTGGTTTGTTGGTTAATTGGTTGGTCGATAGGTTGGCTGGCTGGTTGTTTCTGGCTTGGTCGGCGAGCGTGTGGTAGGGTTTGGTTTGTTGGCTGCCTGGCAGGGTTGGTTGGCTGGCTGTCTAGTTAGTTGGTTGGTTGGTTGGTTAATTGGTTGGTCGATAAGTTGGCTGGCTGGCTGTTTCTGGCTTGGTGGGCGAGCGGGTGGTAGGGTTTGGCTTGTTGGCTGCCTGGCAGGGTTTGTTGGCTGGCTGTCTAGTTAGTTGGTTGGTTGGTTGGTTAATTGGTTGGTCGATAGGTTGGCTGGCTGGCTGTTTCTGGCTTGGTGGGAGAGCGGGTGGTAGGGTTTGGTTTGTTGGCTGCCTGGCAGGGTTGGTTGGCTGACTGTCTAGTTAGTTGGTTGGTTGGTTGGTTGGTTGGTTGGTTAATTGGTTGGTCGATAGGTTGGCTGGCTGGCTGTTTCTCGCTTGGTGGGTGAGCGGGTGGTAGGGTTTGGTTTGTTGGCTGCCTGGCAGGATTGGTTGGCTGGCTGTCTAGTTAGCTGGTTGGTTGGTTGGTTAATTGGTTCGTCGATAGGTTGGCTGGCAGGCTGTTTCTGGTTTGGTGGGCGAGCGGGTGGTAGGGTGTGGTTTGTTGGCTGCCTGGCAGGATTGGTTGGCTGGCTGTCTAGTTAGTTGGTTGGTTGGTTGGTCGATTGGTTGGCTGGCTGGCTGTTTCTGGCTTGGTGGACGAGCAGGTGGTAGGGTTTGGTTTGTTGACTGCCTGGCAGGGTTGGTTTGCTGGCTGTCTAGTTAATTGGTTGGTTGGTTGGTTGGTTAATTGGTTCGTCGATAGGTTGGATGGCAGGCTGTTTCTGGCTTGGTGGGCGAGCGGGTGGTAGGGTTTGCTTTGTTGGCTGCCTGGCAGGGTTGGTTGGCTGGCTGTCTAGTTAGTTGGTTGGTTGGTTGGTTGGTTGGTTAATTGGTTGGTCGATAGGTTGGCTGGCTGGCTGTTTCTGGCTTGGTGGGCGAGCAGGTGGTAGGGTTTGGTTTGTTGGCTGCCTGGCAGGTTTGGTTGGCTGGCTGTCTAGTTAATTGGTTGGTTGGTTGGTTAATTGGTTGGTCGATAGGTTGGCTGTCTGGCTGTTTCTGGCTTGGTGCGCGAGCGGGTGGTAGGGTTTGGTTTGTTGGCTGCCTGGCAGGGTTGGTTGGCTGACTGTCTAGTTAGTTGGTTGGTTGGTTGGTTAATTGCTTGGTCGATAGGTTGGCTGGCTGGATGTTTCTGGCTTCGTGGGCGAGCGGGTGGTAGGGTTTGGTTTGTTGGCTGCCTGGCAGGGTTGGTTGGCTGGCTGTCTAGTTAGTTGTTTGGTTGGTTGGTAGGTTAATTGGTTGGTCGATAGGTTGGCTGGCTGGCTGTTTCTGGCTCGGTGGGTGAGCGGGTGGTAGGGTTTGGTTTGTTGGCTGCCTGGTAGGGTTGGTTGGCTGGCTGTCCAGTTAGTTGGTTGGTTGGTTGGTTAATTGGTTGGTCGATAGGTTGGCTGGCTGGCTGTTTCTGGTTTGGTGGGCGAGCGGGTGGTAGGGTTTGGTTTGTTGGCTGCCTGGCAGGGTTGGTTGGCTGGCTGTCTAGTTAGTTGGTTGGTTGGTTGGTTGGTCGATAGGTTGGCTGGCTGGCTGTTTCTGGCTTGGTGGGCGAGCAGGTGGTAGGGTTTGGTTTGTCGTCTGCCTGGCAGTTTAGGTTGGCTGGCTGTCTAGTTAGTTGGTTGGTTGGTTGGTTAATTGGTTGGTCGATAGGTTGGCTGGCAGGCTGTTTCTGGCTTGGTGGGCGAGCGGGTGGTAGGGTTTGGTTTGTTGGCTGCCTAGCAGGGTTGGTTGGCTGACTGTCTAGTTAGTTGGTTGGTTGGTTGGTTAATTGGTTGGTCGATAGGTTGGCTGGCTGGCTGTTTCTGGCTTGGTGGGCGAGCAGGTGGTAGGGTTTGGTTTGTTGGCTGCCTGGCAGGGTTGGTTGGTTGGCTGGCTGTCTAGTTAGTTGGTTGGTTGGTCGGTTGGTTGGTCGGTTGGTTGGTTAATTGGTTGGTCGAAAGGTTGGCTGGCTGGCTGTTTCGGGCTTGGTGGGTGAGCGGGTGGTAGGGTTTGGTTTGTTGGCTGCCTGGTAGGGTTGGTTGGCTGGCTGTCTAGTTAGTTGGTTGGCTGGTTGGTAAATTGGTTTTTCGATAGGTTGGCTGGCTGGCTGTTTCTGGTTTGGTGGGCGAGCGGGTGGTAGGGTTTGGTTTGTTGGCTGAGTGGCAGGGTTATTTGGCTGGCTGTTTAGTTAGTTGGATGGTTAATTGGTTGGTCGATAGGTTGGCTGGCTGGCTGATTCTGGGTTGGTGGGCGAGCGGGTGGTAGGGTTTGATTTGTTGGCTGCATGGCAGGGTTGGTTGGCTGACTGTCTAGTTAGTTGGTTGGTTGGTTGGTTAATTGGTTGGTCGATAGGTTTGCTGGCTGGCTGTTTCTGGCTTGGTGGGCGAGCGGGTGGTAGGGTTTGGTTTGTTGGCTGCCTGGCAGGGTTGGTTGGCTGGTTGTCTAGTTAGTTGGTTGGTTGTTTGGTTAATTGGTTGGTCAATAGGTTGGCTGGCTGGCTGTTTCTGGCTTGGTGGGCGAGCGGGTGGTAGGGTTTGGTTTGTTCGCTGCCTGGTAGGGTTGGTTGGCTGGCTGTCTAGTTAGTTGGTAGGTTGGTTGGTTAATTGGTTGGTCGATAGGTTGGCTGGCTGGCTGTTTCTGGCTTGTTGGGTGAGCGGGTGGTAGGGTTTGGTTTGTTGGCTGCCTGGCAGGGTTGGTTGGCTGGCTGTCTAGTTTGTTGGTTGGTTGATTGGTTAATTGGTTGGTCGATAGGTTGGCTGGCTGGCTGTTTCTGGCTTGGTGGGTGAGCGGGTGGTAGGGATTGGTTTGTTGGCTGCCTGGCAGGGTTGGTTGGCTGGCTGTCTAGTTAGTTGGTTGGTTGTTTGGTTAATTGGTTGGTCTATAGGATGGCTGGCTGGCTGTTTCTGGCTTGGTCGGTGAGCGGGTGGTAGGGTTTGGTTTGTTGGCTGCCTGGCAGGGTTTGTCGGCTGGCTGTCTAGTTAGTTGGTAGGTTGGTTGGTTAATTGGTTGGTCGATAGGTTGGCTGGCTGGCTGTTTTTGGCTTGGTGGGCGAGCGGGTGGTAGGGTTTGGTTTGTTGGCTGCCTGGTAGGTTTGGTTGGCTGGCTGTCTAGTTAGTTGGTTGGTTGGTTGGTTAATTGGTTGGTCGATAGGTTGGCTGGCAGGCTGTTTCTGGCTTGGTGGGCGAGCGGGTGGTAGGGTTTGGTTTGTTGGCTGCCTGGCAGGGTTGGTTGGCTGGCTGTCTAGTTAGTTGGTTGGTTGGTTGGTTAATTGGTTGGTCGATAGGTTGGCTGGCTGGCTGTTTCTGGCTTGGTGGGCGAGCAGGTGGTAGGGTTTGGTTTGTTGGCTGCCTGGCAGGGTTGGTTGGCTGGCTGTCTAGTTAGTTGGTTGGTTGGTCGGTTGGTTGGTTAATTGGTTGGACGAAAGGTTGGCTGGCTGGCTGTTTCTGGCTTGGTGGGTGAGCGGGTGGTAGGGTTTGGTTTGTTGGCTGCCTGGTAGGGTTGGTTGGCTGGCTGTCTAGTTAGTTGGTTGGTTGGTTGGTTGGTTAATTGGTTTTTCGATAGGTTGGCTGGCTGGCTGTTTCTGGTTTGGTGGGCGAGCGGGTGGTAGGGCTTGGTTTGTTGGCTGCCTGGCAGGGTTGGTTGGCTGGCTGTCTAGTTAGTTGGTTGGTTGGTTGGTTAATTGGTTGGTCGATAGGTTGGCTGGCTGGCTGTTTCTGGCTTGGTGGGCGAGCGGGTGGTAGGGTTTGGTTTGTTGGCTGCCTGGCAGGGTTGGTTAGCTGGCTGTCTAGTTAGTTGTTTGGTTTGTTGGTTAATTGGTTGGTCGATAGGTTGGCTGGCTGGTTGTTTCTGGCTTGGTCGGCGAGCGTGTGGTAGGGTTTGGTTTGTTAGCTGCCTGGCAGGGTTGGTTGGCTGGCTGTCTAGTTAGTTGGTTGGTTGGTTGGTTAATTGGTTGGTCGATAAGTTGGCTGGCTGGCTGTTTCTGGCTTGGTGGGGGAGCGGGTGGTAGGGTTTGGCTTGTTGGCTGCCTGGCAGGGTTTGTTGGCTGGCTGTCTAGTTAGTTGGTTGGTTGGTTGGTTAATTGGTTGGTCGATAGGTTGGCTGGCTGGCTGTTTCTGGCTTGGTGGGCGAGCGGGTGGTAGGGTTTGGTTTGTTGGCTGCCTGGCAGGGTTGGTTGGCTGACTGTCTAGTTAGTTGGTTGGTTGGTTGGTTGGTTGGTTGGTTAATTGGTTGGTCGATAGGTTGGCTGGCTGGCTGTTTCTCGCTTGGTGGGTGAGCGGGTGGTAGGGTTTGGTTTGTTGGCTGCCTGGCAGGATTGGTTGGCTGGCTGTCTAGTTAGCTGGTTGGTTGGTTGGTTAATTGGTTCGTCGATAGGTTGGCTGGCAGGCTTTTTCTGGTTTGGTGGGCGAGCGGGTGGTAGGGTGTGGTTTGTTGGCTGCCTGGCAGGATTGGTTGGCTGGCTGTCTAGTTAGTTGGTTGGTTCGTTGGTCGATTGGTTGGCTGGCTGGCTGTTTCTGGCTTGGTGGACGAGCAGGTGGTAGGTTTTGGTTTGTTGACTGCCTGGCAGGGTTGGTTTGCTGGCTGTCTAGTTAATTGGTTGGTTGGTTGGTTGGTTAATTGGTAGCTCGATAGGTTGGCTGGCTGGCTGTTTCTGGCTTGGTGGGCGAGCGGGTGGTAGGGTTTGGTTTGTTGGCTGCCTGGCAGGGTTGGTTGGCTGGCTGTCTAATTAGTTGGTTGGTTGGTTGGTTAATTGGTTCGTCGATAGGTTGGATGGCAGGCTGTTTCTGGCTTGGTGGGCGAGCGGGTGGTAGGGTTTGCTTTGTTGGCTGCCTGGCAGGGTTGGTTGGCTGGCTGTCTAGTTAGTTGGTTGGTTGGTTGGTTGGTTGGTTGGTTGGTTAATTGGTTGGTCGATAGGTTCGCTGGCTGGCTGTTTCTGGCTTGGTGGGCGAGCAGGTGGTAGGGTTTGGTTTGTTGGCTGCCTGGCAGGTTTGGTTGGCTGGCTGTCTAGTTAATTGGTTGGTTGGTTGATTAATTGGTTGGTCGATAGGTTGGCTGTCTGGCTGTTTCTGGCTTGGTGCGCGAGCGGGTGGTAGGGTTTGGTTTGTTGGCTGCCTGGCAGGGTTGGTTGGCTGACTGTCTAGTTAGTTGGTTGGTTGGTTGGTTAATTGCTTGGTCGATAGGTTGGCTGGCTGGATGTTTCTGGCTTCGTGGGCGAGCGGGTGGTAGGGTTTGGTTTGTTGGCTGCCTGGCAGGGTTGGTTGGCTGGCTGTCTAGTTAGTTGTTTGGTTGGTTGGTTGGTTAATTGGTTGGTCGATAGGTTGGCTGGCTGGCTGTTTCTGGCTCGGTGGGTGAGCGGGTGGTAGGGTTTGGTTTGTTGGCTGCCTGGTAGGGTTGGTTGGCTGGCTGTCCAGTTAGTTGGTTGGTTGGTTGGTTAATTGGTTGGTCGATAGGTTGGCTGGCTGGCTGTTTCTGGTTTGGTGGGCGAGCGGGTGGTAGGGTTTGGTTTGTTGGCTGCCTGGCAGGGTTGGTTGGCTGGCTGTCTAGTTAGTTGGTTGGTTGGTTGGTTGGTCGATAGGTTGGCTGGCTGGCTGTTTCTGGCTTGGTGGGCGAGCAGGTGGTAGGGTTTGGTTTGTCGTCTGCCTGGCAGTTTAGGTTGGCTGGCTGTCTAGTTAATTGGTTGGTTGGTTGGTTAATTGGTTGCTCGATAGGTTGGCTGGCTGGCTGTTTCTGGCTTGGTGGGCGAGCGGGTGGTAGGGTTTGGTTTGTTGGCTGCCTGGCAGGGTTGGTTGGCTGACTGTCTAGTTAGTTGGTTGGTTGGTTGGTTGGTTAATTTGTTGGTCGATAGGTTGGCTGGCTGGCTGTTTCTGGCTTGGTGGGCGAGCGGGTGGTATGGTTTGATTTGTTGGCTGCCTGGCAGGGTTGGTTGGCTGGCTGTCTAGTTAGTTGGTTGGTTGGTTTTGTTAATTGGTTTGTCGATAGGTTGGCTATCTGGCTGTTTCTGGTTTGGTGGGCGAGCGGGTGGTAGGGTTTGTTTTGTTGGCTGCCTGGCAGGGTTGGTTGGCTGGCTGTCTAGTTAGTTGGTTGGTTGGTTGGTTAATTGGTTGGCCTATAGGATGGCTGGCTGGCTGTTTCTGGCTTGGTCGGTGAGCGGGTGGTAGGGTTTGGTTTGTTGGCTGCCTGGCAGGGTTTGTTGGCTGGCTGTCTAGTTATTTGGTAGGTTGGTTGGTTAATTGGTTGGTCGATAGGTTGGCTGGCTGGCTGTTTTTGGCTTGGTGGGCGAGCGGGTGGTAGGGTTTGGTTTGTTGGCTGCCTGGTAGGTTTGGTTGGCTGGCTGTCTAGTTAGTTGGTTGGTTGGTTGGTTAATTGGTTGGTCGATAGGTTGGCTGGCAGGCTGTTTCTGGCTTGGTGGGCGAGCGGGTGGTAGGGTTTGGTTTGTTGGCTGCCTAGCAGGGTTGGTTGGCTGGCTGTCTAGTTAGTTGGTTGGTTGGTTGGTTAATTGGTTGGTCGATAGGTTGGCTGGCTGGCTGTTTCTGGCTTGGTGGGCGAGCAGGTGGTAGGGTTTGGTTTGTTGGCTGCCTGGCAGGGTTGGTTGGCTGGCTGTCTAGTTAGTTGGTTGGTTGGTCGGTTGGTTGGTCGGTTGGTTGGTTAATTGGTTGGTCGAAAGGTTGGCTGACTGGCTGTTTCGGGCTTGGTGGGTAAGCGGGTGGTAGGGTTTGGTTTGTTGGCTGCCTGGTAGGGTTGGTTGGCTGGCTGTCTAGTTAGTTGGTTGGTTGGTTGGTTAATTGGTTTTTCGATAGGTTGGCTGGCTGGCTGTTTCTGGTTTGGTGGGCGAGCGGGTGGTAGGGTTTGGTTTGTTGGCTGCCTGGCAGGGTTTTTTTGGCTGGCTGTCTAGTTAGTTGGTTGGTTGGTTGGTTAATTGGTTGGTCGATAGGTTGGCTGGCTGGCTGTTTCTGGCTTGGTGGGCGAGCGGGTGGTAGGGTTTGGTTTGTTGGCTGCCTGGCAGGGTTGGTTAGCTGGCTGTCTAGTTAGTTGGTTGGTTTGTTGGTTAATTGGTTGGTCGATAGGTTGGCTGGCTGGTTGTTTCTGGCTTGGTGGGCGAGCGGGTGGTAGGGTTTGGTTTGTTGGCTGCCTGGCAGGGTTGTTTGGCTGGCTGTCTAGTTAGTTGGTTGGTTGGTTGGTTAATTGGTTGGTCAATAAGTTGACTGGCTGGCTGTTTCTGGCTTGGTGGGCGAGCGGGTGGTAGGGTTTGGCTTGTTGGCTGCCTGGCAGGGTTTGTTGGCTGGCTGTCTAGTTAGTTGGTTGGTTGGTTGGTTAATTGGTTGGTCGATAGGTTGGCTGGCTGGTTGTTTCTCGCTTGGTGGGTGAGCGGGTGGTAGGGTTTGGTTTGTTGGCTGCCTGGCAGGATTGGTTGGCTGGCTGTCTAGTTAGTTGGTTGGTTGGTTGGTTAATTGGTTCGTCGATAGGTTGGCTGGCAGGCTGTTTCTGGTTTGGTGGGCGAGCGGGTAGTAGGGTTTGGTTTGTTGGCTGCCTGGCAGGATTGGTTGGCTGGCTGTCTAGTTAGTTGGTTGGTTGGTTGGTCGATAGGTTGGCTGGCTGGCTGTTTCTGGCTTGGTGGACGAGCAGGTGGTAGGGTTTGGTTTGTTGGCTGCCTGGCAGGGTTGGTTTGCTGGCTGTCTAGTTAATTGGTGGTTGGTTGGTTAATTGGTTGCTCGATAGGTTGGCTGGCTGGCTGTTTCTGGCTTGGTGGGCGAGCGGGTGGTAGGGTTTGGCTTGTTGGCTGCCTGGCAGGGTTTGTTGGCTGGCTGTCTAGTTAGTTGGTTGGTTGGTTGGTTAATTGGTTGGTCGATAGGTTGGCTGGCTGGCTGTTTTTGGCTTGGTGGGCGAGCGGGTGGTAGAGTTTGGTTTGTTTGCTGCCTGGCAGGGTTGGTTGGCTGACTGTCTAGTTAGTTGGTTGGTTGGTTGGTTGGTTGGTTGGTTAATTGGTTGGTCGATAGGTTGGCTGGCTGGCTGTTTCTCGCTTGGTGGGTGAGCGGGTGGTAGGGTTTGGTTTGTTGGCTGCCTGGCAGGATTGGTTGGCTGGCTGTCTAGTTAGCTGATTGGTTGGTTGGTTAATTGGTTGGTCGATAGGTTGGCTGGCTGGCTGTTTCTGGCTTGGTGGGCGAGCGGGTGGTAGGGTTTGGTTTGTTGGCTGCCTGGCAGGGTTGGTTGGCTGACTGTCTAGTTAGTTGGTTGGTTGGTTGGTTGGTTGGTTAATTGGTTGGTCGATAGGTTGGCTGGCTGGCTGTTGCTCGCTTGGTGGGTGAGCGGGTGGTAGGGTTTGGTTTGTTGGCTGCCTGGCAGGATTGGTTGGCTGGCTGTCTAGTTAGCTGGTTGGTTGGTTGGTTAATTGGTTCGTCGATAGGTTGGCTGGCAGGTTGTTTTTGGTTTGGTGGGCGAGCGGGTGGTAGGGTTTGGTTTGTTGGCTGCCTGGCAGGATTGGTTGGCTGGCTGTCTAGTTAGTTGGTTGGTTGGTTGGTCGATAGGTTGGCTGGCTGGCTGTTTCTGGCTTGGTGGACGAGCAGGTGGTAGGATTTGGTTTGTTGGCTGCCTGGCAGGGTTGGTTTGCTGGCTGTCTAGTTAATTGGTTGGTTGGTTGGTTAATTGGTTGCTCGATAGGTTGGCTGGCTGGCTGTTTCTGGCTTGGTGGGCGAGCGGGTGGTAGGGTTTGGCTTGTTGGCTGCCTGGCAGGGTTTGTTGTCTGGCTGTCTAGTTAGTTGGTTGTTTGGTTGGTTGGTTGGTTAATTGGTTGGTCGATAGGTTGGCTGGCTGGCTGTTTCTGGCTTGGTGGGCAAGCGGGTGGTAGGGTTTGGTTTGTTGGCTGCCTGGCAGGGTTGGTTTGCTGGCTGTCTAGTTAATTGGTTGGTTGGTTGGTTAATTGGTTGCTCGATAGGTTGGCTGGCTGGCTGTTTCTGGCTTGATGGGCGAGCGGGTGGTAGGGTTTGGTTTGTTGGCTGCCTGGCAGGTTTGGTTGGCTGGCTGTCTAATTAGTTGGTTGGTTGGTTGGTTGGTTAATTGGTTCGTCGATAGGTTGGCTGGCAGGCAGTTTCTGGCTTGGTGGGCGAGCGGGTGGTAGGGTTTGCTTTGTTGGCTGCCTGGCAGGGTTTGTTGGCTGGCTGTCTAGTTAGTTGGTTGGTTGGTTGGTTGGTTAATTGGTTGCTCGATAGGTTGGCTGGCTGGCTGTTTCTGGCTTGGTGGGCGAGCAGGTGGTAGGGTTTGGTTTGTTGGCTGCCTGGCAGGTTTGGTTGGCTGGCTGTCTAGTTAATTGGTTGGTTGGTTGGTTAATTGGTTGGTCGATAGGTTGGCTGTCTGGCTGTTTCTGGCTTGGTGCGCGAGCGGGTGGTAGGGTTTGGTTTGTTGGCTGCCTGGCATGGTTGGTTGGCTGACTGTCTAGTTAGTTGGTTGTTTGGTTGGTTAATTGCTTGGTCGATAGGTTGGCTGGCTGGCTGTTTCTGGCTTGGTGGGCGAGCGGGTGGTAGGGTTTGGTTTGTTGGCTGCCTGGCAGGGTTGGTTGGCTGACTGTCTAGTTAGTTGGTTGGTTGGTTGGTTGGTTGGTTGGTTAATTGGTTGGTCGATAGGTTGGCTGGCTGGCTGTTGCTCGCTTGGTGGGTGAGCGGGTGGTAGGGTTTGGTTTGTTGGCTGCCTGGCAGGGTTGGTTGGCTGGCTGTCTAGTTGGTTGGTTGGTTGGTTGGTTGGTTGGTTGGTTGGTTGGTTAATTGGTAGGTCGATAGGTTGGCTGGCTGGCTGTTTCTCGCTTGGTGGGTGAGCGGGTGGTAGGGTTTGGTTTGTTGGCTGCCTGGCAGGATTGGTTGGCTGGCTGTCTAGTTAGCTGGTTGGTTGGTTGGTTAATTGGTTCGTCGATAGGTTGGCTGGCAGGCTGTTTCTGGTTTGGTGGGCGAGCGGGTGGTAGGGTTTGGTTTGTTGGCTGCCTGGCAGGATTGGTTGGCTGGCTGTCTAGTTAGTTGGTTGGTTGGTTGGTCGATAGGTTGGCTGGCTGGCTGTTTCTGGCTTGGTGGACGAGCAGGTGGTCGGGTTTGGTTTGTTGGCTGCCTGGCAGGGTTGGTTTGCTGGCTGTCTAGTTAATTGGTTGGTTGGTTGGTTAATTGGTTGCTCGATAGGTCGGCTGGCTGGCTGTTTCTGGCTTGGTGGGCGAGCGGGTGGTAGGGTTTGGCTTGTTGGCTGCCTGGCAGGGTTTGTTGGCTGGCTGTCTAGTTAGTTGGTTGGTTGGTTGGTTAATTGGTTGGTCGATAGGTTGGCTGGCTGGCTGTTTTTGGCTTGGTGGGCGACCGGGTGGTAGGGTTTGGTTTGTTTGCTGCCTGGCAGGGTTGGTTGGCTGACTGTCTAGTTAGTTGGTTGGTTGGTTGGTTGGTTGGTTGGTTGGTTAATTGGTTGGTCGATAGGTTGGCTGGCTGGCTGTTTCTCGCTTGGTGGGTGAGCGGGTGGTAGGGTTTGGTTTGTTGGCTGCCTGGCAGGATTGGTTGGCTGGCTGTCTAGTTAGCTGATTGGTTGGTTGGTTAATTGGTTGGTCGATAGGTTGGCTGGCTGGCTGTTTCTGGCTTGGTGGGCGAGCGGGTGGTAGGGTTTGGTTTGTTGGCTGCCTGGCAGGGTTGGTTGGCTGACTGTCTAGTTAGTTGGTTGGTTGGTTGGTTGGTTGGTTAATTGGTTGGTCGATAGGTTGGCTGGCTGGCTGTTGCTCGCTTGGTGGGTGAGCGGGTGGTAGGGTTTGGTTTGTTGGCTGCCTGGCAGGATTGGTTGGCTGGCTGTCTAGTTAGCTGGTTGGTTGGTTGGTTAATTGGTTCGTCGATAGGTTGGCTGGCAGGTTGTTTTTGGTTTGGTGGGCGAGCGGGTGGTAGGGTTTGGTTTGTTGGCTGCCTGGCAGGATTGGTTGGCTGGCTGTCTAGTTAGTTGGTTGGTTGGTTGGTCGATAGGTTGGCTGGCTGGCTGTTTCTGGCTTGGTGGACGAGCAGGTGGTAGGATTTGGTTTGTTGGCTGCCTGGCAGGGTTGGTTTGCTGGCTGTCTAGTTAATTGGTTGGTTGGTTGGTTAATTGGTTGCTCGATAGGTTGGCTGGCTGGCTGTTTCTGGCTTGGTGGGCGAGCGGGTGGTAGGGTTTGGCTTGTTGGCTGCCTGGCAGGGTTTGTTGTCTGGCTGTCTAGTTAGTTGGTTGTTTGGTTGGTTGGTTGGTTAATTGGTTGGTCGATAGGTTGGCTGGCTGGCTGTTTCTGGCTTGGTGGGCAAGCGGGTGGTAGGGTTTGGTTTGTTGGCTGCCTGGCAGGGTTGGTTTGCTGGCTGTCTAGTTAATTGGTTGGTTGGTTGGTTAATTGGTTGCTCGATAGGTTGGCTGGCTGGCTGTTTCTGGCTTGATGGGCGAGCGGGTGGTAGGGTTTGGTTTGTTGGCTGCCTGGCAGGTTTGGTTGGCTGGCTGTCTAATTAGTTGGTTGGTTGGTTGGTTGGTTAATTGGTTCGTCGATAGGTTGGCTGGCAGGCTGTTTCTGGCTTGGTGGGCGAGCGGGTGGTAGGGTTTGCTTTGTTGGCTGCCTGGCAGGGTTTGTTGGCTGGCTGTCTAGTTAGTTGGTTGGTTGGTTGGTTGGTTAATTGGTTGCTCGATAGGTTGGCTGGCTGGCTGTTTCTGGCTTGGTGGGCGAGCAGGTGGTAGGGTTTGGTTTGTTGGCTGCCTGGCAGGTTTGGTTGGCTGGCTGTCTAGTTAATTGGTTGGTTGGTTGGTTAATTGGTTGGTCGATAGGTTGGCTGTCTGGCTGTTTCTGGCTTGGTGCGCGAGCGGGTGGTAGGGTTTGGTTTGTTGGCTGCCTGGCATGGTTGGTTGGCTGACTGTCTAGTTAGTTGGTTGTTTGGTTGGTTAATTGCTTGGTCGATAGGTTGGCTGGCTGGCTGTTTCTGGCTTCGTGGGCGAGCGGGTGGTAGGGTTTGGTTTGTTGGCTGCCTGGCAGGGTTGGTTGGCTGGCTGTCTAGTTGGTTGGTTGGTTGGTTGGTTGGTTGGTTGGTTGGTTGGTTAATTGGTAGGTCGATAGGTTGGCTGGCTGGCTGTTTCTCGCTTGGTGGGTGAGCGGGTGGTAGGGTTTGGTTTGTTGGCTGCCTGGCAGGATTGGTTGGCTGGCTGTCTAGTTAGCTGGTTGGTTGGTTGGTTAATTGGTTCGTCGATAGGTTGGCTGGCAGGCTGTTTCTGGTTTGGTGGGCGAGCGGGTGGTAGGGTTTGGTTTGTTGGCTGCCTGGCAGGATTGGTTGGCTGGCTGTCTAGTTAGTTGGTTGGTTGGTTGGTCGATAGGTTGGCTGGCTGGCTGTTTCTGGCTTGGTGGACGAGCAGGTGGTCGGGTTTGGTTTGTTGGCTGCCTGGCAGGGTTGGTTTGCTGGCTGTCTAGTTAATTGGTTGGTTGGTTGGTTAATTGGTTGCTCGATAGGTCGGCTGGCTGGCTGTTTCTGGCTTGGTGGGCGAGCGGGTGGTAGGGTTTGGCTTGTTGGCTGCCTGGCAGGGTTTGTTGGCTGGCTGTCTAGTTAGTTGGTTGGTTGGTTGGTTAATTGGTTCGTCGATAGGTTGGCTGGCAGGTTGTTTTTGGTTTGGTGGGCGAGCGGGTGGTAGGGTTTGGTTTGTTGGCTGCCTGGCAGGATTGGTTGGCTGGCTGTCTAGTTAGTTGGTTGGTTGGTTGGTCGATAGGTTGGCTGGCTGGCTGTTTCTGGCTTGGTGGACGAGCAGGTGGTAGGATTTGGTTTGTTGGCTGCCTGGCAGGGTTGGTTTGCTGGCTGTCTAGTTAATTGGTTGGTTGGTTGGTTAATTGGTTGCTCGATAGGTTGGCTGGCTGGCTGTTTCTGGCTTGGTGGGCGAGCGGGTGGTAGGGTTTGGCTTGTTGGCTGCCTGGCAGGGTTTGTTGTCTGGCTGTCTAGTTAGTTGGTTGTTTGGTTGGTTGGTTGGTTAATTGGTTGGTCGATAGGTTGGCTGGCTGGCTGTTTCTGGCTTGGTGGGCAAGCGGGTGGTAGGGTTTGGTTTGTTGGCTGCCTGGCAGGGTTGGTTTGCTGGCTGTCTAGTTAATTGGTTGGTTGGTTGGTTAATTGGTTGCTCGATAGGTTGGCTGGCTGGCTGTTTCTGGCTTGATGGGCGAGCGGGTGGTAGGGTTTGGTTTGTTGGCTGCCTGGCAGGTTTGGTTGGCTGGCTGTCTAATTAGTTGGTTGGTTGGTTAATTGGTTCGTCGATAGGTTGGCTGGCAGGCTGTTTCTGGCTTGGTGGGCGAGCGGGTGGTAGGGTTTGCTTTGTTGGCTGCCTGGCAGGGTTTGTTGGCTGGCTGTCTAGTTAGTTGGTTGGTTGGTTGGTTGGTTAATTGGTTGCTCGATAGGTTGGCTGGCTGGCTGTTTCTGGCTTGGTGGGCGAGCAGGTGGTAGGGTTTGGTTTGTTGGCTGCCTGGCAGGTTTGGTTGGCTGGCTGTCTAGTTAATTGGTTGGTTGGTTAATTGGTTGGTCGATAGGTTGGCTGTCTGGCTGTTTCTGGCTTGGTGCGCGAGCGGGTGGTAGGGTTTGGTTTGTTGGCTGCCTGGCATGGTTGGTTGGCTGACTGTCTAGTTAGTTGGTTGTTTGGTTGGTTAATTGCTTGGTCGATAGGTTGGCTGGCTGGCTGTTTCTGGCTTCGTGGGCGAGCGGGTGGTAGGGTTTGGTTTGTTGGCTGCCTGGCAGGGTTGGTTGGCTGGCTGTCTAGTTGGTTGGTTGGTTGGTTGGTTGGTTGGTTGGTTGGTTGGTTGGTTGGTTGGTTGGTTGGTTAATTGGTAGGTCGATAGGTTGGCTGGCTGGCTGTTTCTCGCTTGGTGGGTGAGCGGGTGGTAGGGTTTGGTTTGTTGGCTGCCTGGCAGGATTGGTTGGCTGGCTGTCTAGTTAGCTGGTTGGTTGGTTGGTTAATTGGTTCGTCGATAGGTTGGCTGGCAGGCTGTTTCTGGTTTGGTGGGCTAGCGGGTGGTAGGGTTTGGTTTGTTGGCTGCCTGGCAGGATTGGTTGGCTGGCTGTCTAGTTAGTTGGTTGGTTGGTTGGTCGATAGGTTGGCTGGCTGGCTGTTTCTGGCTTGGTGGACGAGCAGGTGGTCGGGTTTGGTTTGTTGGCTGCCTGGCAGGGTTGGTTTGCTGGCTGTCTAGTTAATTGGTTGGTTGGTTGGTTAATTGGTTGCTCGATAGGTCGGCTGGCTGGCTGTTTCTGGCTTGGTGGGCGAGCGGGTGGTAGGGTTTGGCTTGTTGGCTGCCTGGCAGGGTTTGTTGGCTGGCTGTCTAGTTAGTTGGTTGGTTGGTTGGTTAATTGGTTGGTCGATAGGTTGGCTGGCTGGCTGTTTCTGGCTTGGTGGGCGAGCGGGTGGTAGGGTTTGGTTTGTTGGCTGCCTGGCAGGGTTGGTTGGCTGACTGTCTAGTTAGTTGGTTGGTTGGTTGGTTGGTTGGTTGGTTGGTTGGTTAATTGGTTGGTCGATAGGTTGGCTGGCTGGCTGTTTCTCGCTTGGTGGGTGAGCGGGTGGTAGGGTTTGGTTTGTTGGCTGCCTGGCAGGATTGGTTGGCTGGCTGTCTAGTTAGCTGATTGGTTGGTTGGTTAATTGGTTCGTCGATAGGTTGGCTGGCAGGCTGTTACTGGTTTGGTGGGCGAGCGGGTGGTAGGGTTTGGTTTGTTGGCTGCCTGGCAGGATTGGTTGGCTGGCTGTCTAGTTAGTTGGTTGGTTGGTTGGTTGGTTGGTCAATAGGTTGGCTGGCTGGCTGTTTCTGGCTTGGTGGACGAGCAGGTGGTAGGGTTTGGCTTGTTGGCTGCCTGGCAGGTTTGGTTTGCTGGCTGTCTAGTTAATTGGTTGGTTGGTTGGTTAATTGGTTGCTCGATAGGTTGGCTGGCTGTCTGTTTCTGGCTTGGTGGGCGAGCGGGTGGTAGGGTTTGGTTTGTTGGCTGCCTGGCAGGTTTGGTTGGCTGGCTGTCTAATTAGTTGGTTGGTTGGTTGGTTAATTGGTTCGTCGATAGGTTGGCTGGCAGGCTGTTTCTGGCTTGGTGGGCGAGCGGGTGGTAGGGTTTGCTTTGTTGGCTGCCTGGCAGGGTTGGTTGGCTGGCTGTCTAGTTAGTTGGTTGGTTGGTTGGTTGGTTAATTGGTTGGTCGATAGGTTGGCTGGCTGGCTGTTTCTGGCTTGGTGGGCGAGCAGGTGGTAGGGTTTGGTTTGTTGGCTGCCTGGCAGGTTTGGTTGGCTGGCTGTCTAGTTAATTGGTTGGTTGGTTGGTTAATTGGTTGGTCGATAGGTTGGCTGTCTGGCTGTTTCTGGCTTCGTGGGCGAGCGGGTGGTAGGGTTTGGTTTGTTGGCTGCCTGGCAGGGTTGGTTGGCTGGCTGTCTAGTTAGTTGGTCGGTTGGTTGGTTGGTTGGTTGGTTGGTTGGTTAATTGGTTGGTCGATAGGTTGGCTGGCTTGCTGTTTCTGGTTCGGTGGGTGAGCGGGTGGTAGGGTTTGGTTTGTTGGCTGCCTGGTAGGGTTGGTTGGCTGGCTGTCCAGTTAGTTGGTTGGTTGGTTGGTTAATTGGTTGGTCGATAGGTTGGCTGGCTGGCTGTTTCTGGTTTGGTGGGCGAGCGGGTGGTAGGGTTTGGTTTGTTGGCTGCCTGGCAGGGTTGGTTGGCTGGCTGTCTAGTTAGTTGGTTGGTTGGTTGGTCGATAGGTTGGCTGGCTGGCTGTTTCTGGCTTGGTGGGCGAGCAGGTGGTAGGGTTTGGTTTGTCGGCTGCCTGGCAGTTTAGGTTGGCTGGCTGTCTACTTAATTGGTTGGTTGGTTGGTTAATTGGTTGCTCGATAGGTTGCCTGGCGGGCTGTTTCTGGCTTGGTGCGCGAGCGGGTGGTAGGGTTTGGTTTGTTGGCTGCCTGGCAGGGTTGGTTGGCTGACTGTCTAGTTAGTTGGTTGGTTGGTTAATTTGTTGGTCGATAGGTTGGCTGGCTGGCTGTTTCTGGCTTGGTGGGCGAGCGGGTGGTAGGGTTTGGTTTGTTGGCTGCCTGGCAGGGTTGGTTGGCTGGCTGTCTAATTAGTTGGTTGGTTGGTTGGTTAATTGGTTCGTCGATAGGTTGGATGGCAGGCTGTTTCTGGCTTGGTGGGCGAGCGGGTGGTAGGGTTTGCTTTGTTGGCTGCCTGGCAGGGTTGGTTGGCTGGCTGTCTAGTTAGTTGGTTGGTTGGTTGGTTGGTTAATTGGTTGGTCGATAGGTTCGCTGGCTGGCTGTTTCTGGCTTGGTGGGCGAGCAGGTGGTAGGGTTTGGTTTGTTGGCTGCCTGGCAGGTTTGGTTGGCTGGCTGTCTAGTTAATTGGTTGGTTGGTTGATTAATTGGTTGGTCGATAGGTTGGCTGTCTGGCTGTTTCTGGCTTGGTGCGCGAGCGGGTGGTAGGGTTTGGTTTGTTGGCTGCCTGGCAGGGTTGGTTGGCTGACTGTCTAGTTAGTTGGTTGGTTGGTTGGTTAATTGCTTGGTCGATAGGTTGGCTGGCTGGATGTTTCTGGCTTCGTGGGCGAGCGGGTGGTAGGGTTTGGTTTGTTGGCTGCCTGGCAGGGTTGGTTGGCTGGCTGTCTAGTTAGTTGTTTGGTTGGTTGGTTGGTTAATTGGTTGGTCGATAGGTTGGCTGGCTGGCTGTTTCTGGCTCGGTGGGTGAGCGGGTGGTAGGGTTTGGTTTGTTGGCTGCCTGGTAGGGTTGGTTGGCTGGCTGTCCAGTTAGTTGGTTGGTTGGTTGGTTAATTGGTTGGTCGATAGGTTGGCTGGCTGGCTGTTTCTGGTTTGGTGGGCGAGCGGGTGGTAGGGTTTGGTTTGTTGGCTGCCTGGCAGGGTTGGTTGGCTGGCTGTCTAGTTAGTTGGTTGGTTGGTTGGTTGGTCGATAGGTTGGCTGGCTGGCTGTTTCTGGCTTGGTGGGCGAGCAGGTGGTAGGGTTTGGTTTGTCGTCTGCCTGGCAGTTTAGGTTGGCTGGCTGTCTAGTTAATTGGTTGGTTGGTTGGTTAATTGGTTGCTCGATAGGTTGGCTGGCTGGCTGTTTCTGGCTTGGTGGGCGAGCGGGTGGTAGGGTTTGGTTTGTTGGCTGCCTGGCAGGGTTGGTTGGCTGACTGTCTAGTTAGTTGGTTGGTTGGTTGGTTGGTTAATTTGTTGGTCGATAGGTTGGCTGGCTGGCTGTTTCTGGCTTGGTGGGCGAGCGGGTGGTATGGTTTGATTTGTTGGCTGCCTGGCAGGGTTGGTTGGCTGGCTGTCTAGTTAGTTGGTTGGTTGGTTTTGTTAATTGGTTTGTCGATAGGTTGGCTATCTGGCTGTTTCTGGTTTGGTGGGCGAGCGGGTGGTAGGGTTTGTTTTGTTGGCTGCCTGGCAGGGTTGGTTGGCTGGCTGTCTAGTTAGTTGGTTGGTTGGTTGGTTAATTGGTTGGCCTATAGGATGGCTGGCTGGCTGTTTCTGGCTTGGTCGGTGAGCGGGTGGTAGGGTTTGGTTTGTTGGCTGCCTGGCAGGGTTTGTTGGCTGGCTGTCTAGTTATTTGGTAGGTTGGTTGGTTAATTGGTTGGTCGATAGGTTGGCTGGCTGGCTGTTTTTGGCTTGGTGGGCGAGCGGGTGGTAGGGTTTGGTTTGTTGGCTGCCTGGTAGGTTTGGTTGGCTGGCTGTCTAGTTAGTTGGTTGGTTGGTTGGTTAATTGGTTGGTCGATAGGTTGGCTGGCAGGCTGTTTCTGGCTTGGTGGGCGAGCGGGTGGTAGGGTTTGGTTTGTTGGCTGCCTAGCAGGGTTGGTTGGCTGGCTGTCTAGTTAGTTGGTTGGTTGGTTGGTTAATTGGTTGGTCGATAGGTTGGCTGGCTGGCTGTTTCTGGCTTGGTGGGCGAGCAGGTGGTAGGGTTTGGTTTGTTGGCTGCCTGGCAGGGTTGGTTGGCTGGCTGTCTAGTTAGTTGGTTGGTTGGTCGGTTGGTTGGTCGGTTGGTTGGTTAATTGGTTGGTCGAAAGGTTGGCTGACTGGCTGTTTCGGGCTTGGTGGGTAAGCGGGTGGTAGGGTTTGGTTTGTTGGCTGCCTGGTAGGGTTGGTTGGCTGGCTGTCTAGTTAGTTGGTTGGTTGGTTGGTTAATTGGTTTTTCGATAGGTTGGCTGGCTGGCTGTTTCTGGTTTGGTGGGCGAGCGGGTGGTAGGGTTTGGTTTGTTGGCTGCCTGGCAGGGTTTTTTTGGCTGGCTGTCTAGTTAGTTGGTTGGTTGGTTGGTTAATTGGTTGGTCGATAGGTTGGCTGGCTGGCTGTTTCTGGCTTGGTGGGCGAGCGGGTGGTAGGGTTTGGTTTGTTGGCTGCCTGGCAGGGTTGGTTAGCTGGCTGTCTAGTTAGTTGGTTGGTTTGTTGGTTAATTGGTTGGTCGATAGGTTGGCTGGCTGGTTGTTTCTGGCTTGGTGGGCGAGCGGGTGGTAGGGTTTGGTTTGTTGGCTGCCTGGCAGGGTTGTTTGGCTGGCTGTCTAGTTAGTTGGTTGGTTGGTTGGTTAATTGGTTGGTCAATAAGTTGACTGGCTGGCTGTTTCTGGCTTGGTGGGCGAGCGGGTGGTAGGGTTTGGCTTGTTGGCTGCCTGGCAGGGTTTGTTGGCTGGCTGTCTAGTTAGTTGGTTGGTTGGTTGGTTAATTGGTTGGTCGATAGGTTGGCTGGCTGGTTGTTTCTCGCTTGGTGGGTGAGCGGGTGGTAGGGTTTGGTTTGTTGGCTGCCTGGCAGGATTGGTTGGCTGGCTGTCTAGTTAGTTGGTTGGTTGGTTGGTTAATTGGTTCGTCGATAGGTTGGCTGGCAGGCTGTTTCTGGTTTGGTGGGCGAGCGGGTAGTAGGGTTTGGTTTGTTGGCTGCCTGGCAGGATTGGTTGGCTGGCTGTCTAGTTAGTTGGTTGGTTGGTTGGTCGATAGGTTGGCTGGCTGGCTGTTTCTGGCTTGGTGGACGAGCAGGTGGTAGGGTTTGGTTTGTTGGCTGCCTGGCAGGGTTGGTTTGCTGGCTGTCTAGTTAATTGGTGGTTGGTTGGTTAATTGGTTGCTCGATAGGTTGGCTGGCTGGCTGTTTCTGGCTTGGTGGGCGAGCGGGTGGTAGGGTTTGGCTTGTTGGCTGCCTGGCAGGGTTTGTTGGCTGGCTGTCTAGTTAGTTGGTTGGTTGGTTGGTTAATTGGTTGGTCGATAGGTTGGCTGGCTGGCTGTTTTTGGCTTGGTGGGCGAGCGGGTGGTAGGGTTTGGTTTGTTTGCTGCCTGGCAGGGTTGGTTGGCTGACTGTCTAGTTAGTTGGTTGGTTGGTTGGTTGGTTGGTTGGTTAATTGGTTGGTCGATAGGTTGGCTGGCTGGCTGTTTCTCGCTTGGTGGGTGAGCGGGTGGTAGGGTTTGGTTTGTTGGCTGCCTGGCAGGATTGGTTGGCTGGCTGTCTAGTTAGCTGATTGGTTGGTTGGTTAATTGGTTGGTCGATAGGTTGGCTGGCTGGCTGTTTCTGGCTTGGTGGGCGAGCGGGTGGTAGGGTTTGGTTTGTTGGCTGCCTGGCAGGGTTGGTTGGCTGACTGTCTAGTTAGTTGGTTGGTTGGTTGGTTGGTTGGTTAATTGGTTGGTCGATAGGTTGGCTGGCTGGCTGTTGCTCGCTTGGTGGGTGAGCGGGTGGTAGGGTTTGGTTTGTTGGCTGCCTGGCAGGATTGGTTGGCTGGCTGTCTAGTTAGCTGGTTGGTTGGTTGGTTAATTGGTTCGTCGATAGGTTGGCTGGCAGGTTGTTTTTGGTTTGGTGGGCGAGCGGGTGGTAGGGTTTGGTTTGTTGGCTGCCTGGCAGGATTGGTTGGCTGGCTGTCTAGTTAGTTGGTTGGTTGGTTGGTCGATAGGTTGGCTGGCTGGCTGTTTCTGGCTTGGTGGACGAGCAGGTGGTAGGATTTGGTTTGTTGGCTGCCTGGCAGGGTTGGTTTGCTGGCTGTCTAGTTAATTGGTTGGTTGGTTGGTTAATTGGTTGCTCGATAGGTTGGCTGGCTGGCTGTTTCTGGCTTGGTGGGCGAGCGGGTGGTAG
Organism: Uloborus diversus; assembly: GCF_026930045.1. Classification (NCBI taxonomy): domain Eukaryota; kingdom Metazoa; phylum Arthropoda; class Arachnida; order Araneae; family Uloboridae; genus Uloborus; species Uloborus diversus. The sequence continues at coordinate 59,301 of NW_026557841.1, forward strand.
GGTTTGGCTTGTTGGCTGCCTGGCAGGGTTTGTTGTCTGGCTGTCTAGTTAGTTGGTTGTTTGGTTGGTTGGTTGGTTAATTGGTTGGTCGATAGGTTGGCTGGCTGGCTGTTTCTGGCTTGGTGGGCAAGCGGGTGGTAGGGTTTGGTTTGTTGGCTGCCTGGCAGGGTTGGTTTGCTGGCTGTCTAGTTAATTGGTTGGTTGGTTGGTTAATTGGTTGCTCGATAGGTTGGCTGGCTGGCTGTTTCTGGCTTGATGGGCGAGCGGGTGGTAGGGTTTGGTTTGTTGGCTGCCTGGCAGGTTTGGTTGGCTGGCTGTCTAATTAGTTGGTTGGTTGGTTGGTTGGTTAATTGGTTCGTCGATAGGTTGGCTGGCAGGCAGTTTCTGGCTTGGTGGGCGAGCGGGGTGGTAGGGTTTGCTTTGTTGGCTGCCTGGCAGGGTTTGTTGGCTGGCTGTCTAGTTAGTTGGTTGGTTGGTTGGTTGGTTAATTGGTTGCTCGATAGGTTGGCTGGCTGGCTGTTTCTGGCTTGGTGGGCGAGCAGGTGGTAGGGTTTGGTTTGTTGGCTGCCTGGCAGGTTTGGTTGGCTGGCTGTCTAGTTAATTGGTTGGTTGGTTGGTTAATTGGTTGGTCGATAGGTTGGCTGTCTGGCTGTTTCTGGCTTGGTGCGCGAGCGGGTGGTAGGGTTTGGTTTGTTGGCTGCCTGGCATGGTTGGTTGGCTGACTGTCTAGTTAGTTGGTTGTTTGGTTGGTTAATTGCTTGGTCGATAGTTTGGCTGGCTGGCTGTTTCTGGCTTGGTGGGCGAGCGGGTGGTAGGGTTTGGTTTGTTGGCTGCCTGGCAGGGTTGGTTGGCTGACTGTCTAGTTAGTTGGTTGGTTGGTTGGTTGGTTGGTTGGTTAATTGGTTGGTCGATAGGTTGGCTGGCTGGCTGTTGCTCGCTTGGTGGGTGAGCGGGTGGTAGGGTTTGGTTTGTTGGCTGCCTGGCAGGGTTGGTTGGCTGGCTGTCTAGTTGGTTGGTTGGTTGGTTGGTTGGTTGGTTGGTTGGTTGGTTAATTGGTAGGTCGATAGGTTGGCTGGCTGGCTGTTTCTCGCTTGGTGGGTGAGCGGGTGGTAGGGTTTGGTTTGTTGGCTGCCTGGCAGGATTGGTTGGCTGGCTGTCTAGTTAGCTGGTTGGTTGGTTGGTTAATTGGTTCGTCGATAGGTTGGCTGGCAGGCTGTTTCTGGTTTGG
>NW_026557842.1:0-60444 GCF_026930045.1 Uloborus diversus
TTTTTCGTAAGTGCTCTTGTGTCCTTAACGGCGTGATACCAAAGAATATAGATAATGGGAAAGAAGTTCCACTTCGAGACCGGTTTGTAAGCTCCGCAGAGAAAATAAATTACTAACGAAAACATGTTTTGGGACAAAAGCCGACATTTAGGAACAAATTCGTCGCCAACGGTGAACTGACTTGGCGGAGGGTTGCCATTTCCTCGCGAGAGTCGGGGAGACAACCCCCCCCCCCCCCATGGAGATTCTAAAGCCTTTTGTATCTGAGGATTTGAAGAGTTCCAGATGTTCAATCGTTCTTCTCTTTTAACTAATGTACTTATTTGCTACTGTTGAAAAACCGCAACTGATACCGCGATTTTTCTCTTTGAGTGGGCCTGGAAGATGTGTCATCGCGCCGTTCGACCCCTGAGCGTTGTGCGAACTATGCATCTACTAATCAGAATGAATTCGCCCTAAATTTCCCCTTTTACTGATCATTGAGGGAAGAAACATTATTATTTATTTCCACTTTTGCTGATTTATATCATTGAGGTTGTAAAAACAAAATAACCTTTTTGGTCTGCTACGGGAGTTGTTTTAGGGGAGTATTCTTCTTTTTTTTTTAATTTAAAGAAATGGTTTAAACGAAGAAATAAATTTAAAAGTAGTTAATTTTTTTTTTTGCTTAATTTTACCCCTTTGACAGGAACACCAAGTGTCCCAGCATCTACTTTACAGCATAAAAAAAATGTTGTATTTTCGGTGCCCAGAGTTTGAAGACTGATTTTAGATAAATTTGGGGCTCTGAATCAAAATATGAAATTAGTTTTTCTCTAGCAGCTCTAGTTTTCAGATAATTTCATCTGCTTTACCCAAATTATGCAGTTTTAACTCCATTTTATGCATTTCTAAATCAAAGTGTAGGCTTCTGAAACAAGGACTGCCTCCAGCATATTTGCTCTGCTATAATCAGTTGGCAGTCTAGTTACATTCAGAAAAACTCACTACATGAAGTAAATGTCTAGCAAGTTTAGTAACAAGGCTTCAACGAATTGCGGTCAACTTGTAAGTTCTTGCAATGCATATATTCGCTTTGCGTGATGTGTGACGAATTGGATCTTTGTATGTAATATTTTCAGGGCCCGACTAATGTAGACCATAAACAAACTTTTTGGGGGGGTCCTCTACAGTCAAACCTTATAAACAAAAGCATTAATAAAGAATCGGGGGTGTTCAGGTGTTAGATCACTTATTCAAAGCAACCCACACTTGTACACATGAAAAACTGTAGATAAATTCAGTAGAGTACCTTAATTTTCTTACATAGAAACTACATCAATTTTAGTATTTTTGGGGCTCTTAAAAATTGGGGACCCATGGCCAACAGCCTAATTGGTCTGGTTGGTAATTGAGCTCTGATTCTTTTGTATAATACACTTTGAATAAAAATTCCATTATTTGTTTTTCATTTGATCTATGGATGTAACTTAAACCCATGTCACAAATATTTCAATGTTATGTTTTAGAAATTTGAGCTCCTGCGCAAAAATTGATGCCCCGTAAGAAATGCTTTGGTGAAACGGATGCAACGTGAAAATGCAACTTCAGACCGTTTAGTTACATTCATTCCAATAAAAGATTAAACAAAAAATAAAATGTGTTAGCATCTCACCCCTCCCCCCCCCCGCACACACAACCGTACTCCGATTTCCCTGCTTTCCTTAACAAGGAGGAACAAGCGAAGTCTTAATTACATCGTATGCAATACTTCACACTTCACTGTGGCATTTTACGTAGAGGTCAAGTAAACCGAGAAGTTAATGGGGTCAACGAGAGAACATGAACCAACGGGACCCCACCTTACCCTAGCCTTGTCAAATAGAAACGCAGCTAAAAGGGAGCTAAGAAAATACGAACCTGTACAGCGAAATAAATGCGGTGTGATGATCTTCTGACAACAAGCTTTAGCTATAAACTATCTGAATTCTATTTAACGTGTAAAAAAATCACCTAATAAAATAAGTACAGATTTTAGCTTCTGAGAATTCCTATGCAAACTAAGCTCTGACACGGGACATCTTGTGGCTGCATAAAGTTTAAAAATTTCATACGACTTATTCATACAAATGTATCGAAATTTATTTTGGATTAAAAAAAAAAAAAATGTTGAAAACTCTCATAACTGTCTCTCTAGTGAAAGTCACTGGTTATTCTTTGTGCGGACTTGTCTCCAGATTAGAGGTGCTTTAAATGCAGTTTTACCTACACGGGTATGTACTAATTTGTGAGGTTTATTTTAGTATTTTTTTTTAACTTTTAACTTACTCAAAAAATCATATATGTTTCTGCAATCAACTCTCTTTAGAATACGCAACCAGTTTCGAAGAAGGCAATGCAAAATGATGGTACAGTAAAACCTGTAAAGCTAAAAACCCTTTGTAAGTTGACCACTTGGTTTATTTTTTGCGGACTGATTTCTAGCTGATAAGGATACAATGCGAACATTTATCGCTTGAAATCTGAAGACTTTTATTGTCTTAAAGTTAAAATTGCGGAATAAAACGCAAATGCGTATATTCACAAGGAACGATAAAATTAAAAATTTTAAAAACCTCCGATTGAGTCGCAACTGCAGAATCAAGAGGGAAAATTGAAAATCTTTTTAAAAGTCTTATATTATTTAAAATCAAAGTCAAGTATTTTTTTTTTTTTTTTTTTGCTATTAAATAGAAACTGGCAACAGATAAAAACTTTAAATCATTGCTTTTAATTCCCTTGTTGGTCAACAATGAATGGGGTCGTTTCCAAAATTTTAAAAGTATTTTTTTCTGAAAGAGCATGCTTAAAAACACAGGATCTGACAATTTTTTAAATAATTTGTTTAAGTTTAATATTTAAAAAAAAAATGCTAAAATCTGCGCGCTTTCATTGTTTACATTTCTTGCCTATGACATCACAAATGATGAAATGCCATTCTGTGTTGCCATTCACAGAGCAAAATATTTAATTCGCATCTTTACTCACGTGTATTGGCAAACGATATGGTTAATAGCAAGCGTAGAGCTCAATTTTAATTGGCTTCTTGATTACATTATCATAGTTCTGATGTAAATTAGTATGCTAATTAATTAATATGTTGAAGTTTGCTGATCGTTTATTTAGTACTTTTGATATAAAGTTATCTTACCAACCCACTAGTATTCTCATTTTAGAATTAAGAGGGGGGGGTATGTAAGAGGTAAAAATGTCGCGTAAAAATGAATAAGTGAAAGGGAGGAGGGGGGGGTTCACAAGCGGTTTCTTTATAATATCTGATACCAGGGTCCACCGACTGATGACAGGCCCTGGTGTTAAGCAAATTGTGATTTAAAAAAAGGACAAAAAGAAAAAAAAATTCGAAGTGAAAAACAACGCATGTTTTCTTTTTTCCTGCAAAATTAATTTATTTTAAGGATTCAAAATTTTTACTCGTTTCATATCATACTTTTGCGCCATTCTAATTTCGCCCCAATTCTTTTAAATCACTTATCGCTAACGTAATAACTTACGCTTGACGATTCTACAATGACTTTTTTTACTACCCTTTAGCAATGAACCATCGTACAAATGAGGCTTAATTACCTCCCTTTCAGCAAGACCCTGCCTTTCAGCGCTTCCGCAGAGGGGAGAGAAGAGAGAAAACATCTTTACCTCCGGATTCGCATTGCAAATGCAGCGACATCAGCATTGGCGATTTAGTGCCTTTTCGATCATTCAAGCACGCTTTTTCCCAAACTTGTCTCGCCAACCTGTTCCTGAATGTCGGCTTTTTATTCGAACCACTTTTTCGTCAGGGGTCGAAAGGAAGGTTACATACGTTTCTACCGGAGTGGAACATCTTTGCGTGTGAACTATCTTTGGTATTATACTGTAAAAGTTTTAGCTTCTTACTCACATTTTAAGACGGTGCTCAATGACCCCACCATTTAACGCTAGCCGTAGCGTAAGAAATGCCACAAATTAAGAAACATTTCATTTCCCCCGCTGTTTTTTTGTAAATATTTTATTGCAATGTATATGCATATTACTCGTGTATATTATAATATATAACGTTGTTTTTCCAGTTCAATGTATTTTTTTAACCCCCATACTGATGAAGTTTGGGGCACCCTCTTTCAGTCGAAATAGGAAGCTAAAATTCTTCCAGTATATTGCTATCCACCAGTCTTAAAATATTGAGGAGTGTCCTGGTATCTAGGAGTTACTTTTTTTTACATGTATTTTTGAACCATCTAAGTGATGGTGCTGTATTCACATTGTGCTTTACTATTCCTTGATTCGCATTGAGAATAGAAAGGGCGAAAGTCCGCGACTCATCATTTTCTGCACTAAACGAGAAGTGTGGCCCCTAAATTAAGTGCTTTTTTGTGTAAGAATTTACTTCCCTTATGCATTCTCCCTGCTTTCTCTACGCAAAAAATGGTAAAACACAGTTAACTCAATTGTGCAGAAAATAACTTACGCCCTTTCTGAAATAATGGGGTCACTTCCGAAATTTTAAAAATATTTTTTTCTGAAAGAGCATTCATAAAAATATAGGATTTGGCAATTTTCAAAATAATTTGACAAAGCTTAGTATTTTTTAACCATTATTTTAATCGATGCGTTGACTCAATTTCATTTTTTACTAATCTACACATGACATCACAAGACATGAAGGGCCATTCCCTGATGCCATTAGCACAGAGCGCAATATTTAATTATTTTCTTTATTCAATGTAGTGGCAACGATAGGGTTGATAGCAAGCCTAGAGCGCAATATTTCATTCGCTTCTGATTTATCATAACCTGGAAACGTGGTAGACAGCAAGCGTAGACATTCAGCGCGACAGTGGATTACGCGCCAAAGTACATCTCTTTTGATGTCATCAAGACCACTCCTTGTTTGATAAATGGGGCATTTAAAAACTTAATTAAACATTAAATGTTGGGAAAATGAAAATATTTTGCGTGTTCATGTTATTGTTTTCATTCTTTCGACTAAAATGACTAAAAGTAGTGCTTTTGACTGAAGGAAACAACCCCATTGTTTCAAGTGAATTAAAATAGTTTTGTCATAATGCTGATTTTACGATTGGTTCATTTTGAAAAAAAAAGAGGGAGGAAGATGAATTTCCCGTTTTATTTAAGAACAGTTGAGAGTTAAATCTTATGTTTCATTATGACTCGTTGATTGAAATTTGTTTCAATGCGCGCTTATTTATTAAAAGGTACAGCAAGGGAAATTCGAAAACGTAACTGACAAGACTTTGATGCAGTTTAGTCTTCCAAGAAAATCTTCCGTGAAGAATCGCTCAAGGTAAGTCATTGTTTTCCGAAAATTTTAGCAAAACGTTTTGTTCTTGTAAACAAATTTCTTACATTTAATTCCAATATTGATTTGAAACTGCGGTCCTAATTGCGTATTAAGAAATATTATTTTCATAGATACAAACTAATTTAAAAAGTATGCTATCTATATATATATTCCAATTTAAGTCACAATCCATTGGATAAATACGAATAAAATGATCGGCTGCAGAAATTAATTCGCGTGAAAGATCTCATTGATAAGAAGTTAGCTGTTGCCATTTTTCTTGAGTTTGAAAAAAATAAATTCTTCCTTTATTGTTTTATGGCTTTTCATGCAACGGGGGGATTTAAAACTTTTTCTATTTGATATTTCTAGCGATTGATTGATCTTGCAAACTGCGTGAGTACAAAATTTGAGTAGAGTCACGGCTTCACTTGATACCTGGACCGATTATTATGAAAATTGCTATATATATGTATTTTTCCACAGAGAAGGTGCATAATATGCTCATTGAAGCCACTTGCCACCAGGTGTCTCTGCAGAGTAGCAACTTCTGCCCCGTTCAACCGATTGTCATGAAAATCAGTATAATGATGTATTTTTTTGTTGGCGTAGCAACGCGCGTCGGGTACAGCTAGTAAATTATAAACTAAGAAATAACAACTTCAAATAGCACAAATTGTAGATTACTGCAGACGCGTGTTTCGGCATTATCACGAATTCCTTTTGAAAAAGACGTTCCTGTAACGTCGAAACACGTGTCTGCGGTCATCTGCAATTTGTGATATTTGACGTTGTTATTTCTTATTTTACTTTTTATGCACAAAGGTATTTATTTAACTTACATTATAAATTGCATACATGGTATATCGTTTGCAAAAGTCCATTATTTCTAGATTTGAGATAGTCAAATTAAACTTGACATCTAATGCAGTTTGTGAAGTGATTTATTTTTGCTTGAACGTGTTCAACCGATTTTGGGATTGATAAAGCTTGACCACGGAGAGATGGCGCGTGAAATCGAAGCGGAAACGGACCATTTTATTTTGTAATACGTAGGGTCAGAGAAAACGCTCGAGTTTAATGCTTAGTGTTTTCGCCGATTCATATTATAAAAATGAAGTGGTCCGTTTTTGCGTCAAGTTCACCCGCCGTCTCTCCGTGGTCAAGCTTTAGTAGTGGTTAGGAAGGGCAATAATACGGACAGGTAAGGGTTGAAACTCATAGCTAGTTTCGAAATTGTCTCTCGGATATCTCAGTTAGAAACCAAAAGTCTCGTCAGATATTTTCTTTCCATTACAACTAGAGATATACGCAATATTTTCATGTATGTTATCCAAATCAGGGGAGATTTTACACATTGACATGTATTCTGATGTTTTTTAAAACCACTTAGACTCATGTTAAAAAATACTTAAAAATCATATTAGTTAGTCTGTTAGGACTTTACTTAAAACATTTTCAAATGTAATTGTGTTTTTTATATTTTTTCTACAACTATCGTAGACTGAAATTTTCAACTTTAAATGCATTACTTTTAAGCCGCATTAATTATTATTTCGCAAGATAATTGCCACTATTTTCAATAAAAATAATAATGGTTAATATATTGTTTTAAGTTCGCGCTTATTTACTTAATTAATGGTATTATTTTAATTTCTTAACTCAACCCTTAGTTTTTTTCGTTGATGTTAATTGCAAACTTGGAATTGTTATTGGAATTAAGGAATAGTAACGATGCTTGCAATTTCAACAAGAATATCATTTAGAACTAAACAAGCCTATTTTCTCCCATGCCAAAATCAATTTTTAACATTGGATATCTTTATTTCATTTAGCGCGAGACCAAAGTCATTTCAAATGATTCCATACTGCTACACCATTTTTTTTTATAAAGCCATGCCTTGTTTTTAGCCAAAAATTATTTGTTTTTTGAAATACTTATTCCTTTAAAGTCATGTACGTTAATCTTCAGTAGTTTATATCTATAAATATAGTTGAAAAGCGCATATAACCAATCATTCGTTTAGTGTAGAGTTGCCTAATCGTAAGAAAGATGATATTCAGCTCAAGCACAGCAAATTTTCTTCTCGATTTTGTGCTTGAAAACTGAATAAAGAAAAAAGATAAACATTAACACAACAAACAAAATTTTGCAAAGGCTCGTTAAATTTTCAGTATGTATTGAAATCGCTGTTGTACCCATAAACTTTTTTTTAATTATTGCTAAGGAAATAATAATAAAATAGCAAAAGTAAAGATTATTCTCAGTAATAAATGATATTTTGATTAAAATCTTTGGCAGTTTTGCATGACACATGATACGCTTTAAGCTTAAAAATTGGTTTATCTACATTCGATTCTAAACTGCTGCTGTTAGGAAAGTATTTTTCCCTCGATGCAGCAGTTTAAGGGTTTCATGTTTTAAACCTTTTGGTTTTAGAGGAGAATCTGTTAAAAAGAAATACTTTTACATCCAGTTTTATTTCGAAGCTGTTTCATATGAATGAATAAAAGTTAATATTGATATCGTTATTATTCTTTTTGAAAATAATTGTAGTATTTTAAGGAGAATAAATAATTTACTCTTAATAAACATGCTTAACGAAGTAAGACTTCAATGCGACATAGTTTTTTTTTTTTTTTTTTGCCTGCATACATTTTCAAATATTGTCAAAATATAAACACGATATACATCTACTTAACTGTTTGATTCAGTTTGAAAGCATTTCTATTCTTAAAATAAAATTTTGATCAATAATAAAAGAAGTTTTAAACAAGGGAGACATGGGAATGACAGTTACAAATATTTGTTTTTGTTAAACATTGAAGTTCAAACAACTGCAGAGTTCATGAAAATAAATGTTAGCAAAAGATTTAGGCATTCGTTGAGATTAGTAATTTTGCTTGATACTAAATTCCGCAGCTATAAGGGAGCTAATTTTTTTCAATATATCTAATTTGTTCTTCTGAAACTAAACGAGCCTGTTTTTACATATGTGAATATCATATTTATAACAACCGTATCCCTCTGTTGATTGTCTTAGGTTCCAAGTTAGTGCAAATGGAACTTTTTAAGAGAAGGAAAAAAGAAAAACTGACTTAAAAGAAAACAATTTAGTTAATATAAAATGTTGCCACATTCATAATCTCAAACTCTTAATCATCATACATTAATAAAGACTAACTAGTATTACTCGTGCCGAATAGGAGCAGTTTAATTTCAAACATTCCCCCCCTCCTATATTTAGTGAGAAAAGGTAGGAAAAACAAACTCTAAAAGTGAATTTCGAAAAAAAAAAAAGTCCCAAAATCCTATTTCCTACTTAAATAAGTAAGAATATAAATGTAAAAATAAAGCGTGTTTAATGCAATACGAAGGAGTCTGTTTTCAACCAATAAGTATTAAAAGTTGTTGAACACCTAAACCCCTGAAGATCAATTAAATATTTTAATCGTCCCCAAAATATAATACAAACGATTAAAACTTCAGCTTAATTCTAAAAGAAAGTTTGTTTTTACATTTTTTAAAAACATTTTAAAGTGTCTTTTTTATAATAAAGTTCAGCTCGTAAAAAACTCTATGACTATAGTTATACTTCTGTGAGCATTTCTACTCTTCGGGGAGTTTTAAGTTTGTAAATTTCTAAATGGAGTCTCCATTTCGTAATTTTTTAAACTAAGCTATGAATTAAGAAACTTTTGAGCTTGTCTCTCCTCTATTCCTTGAATATCACGTAACAATTTTCTCATGCGCTATACAGATATGACATGTGCCACATTTAATTATGCACAAAACCCTTATTTTTAAGTAAAATTTGTAGCTCGTTGGTACGTCTCACTCATTTATTTACACACTAGTGGTACCCGCACGGCTTTGCGCGTAATAGAAAAATTAAAAGGTCTTTTGGTTTGCCTGTGTATTTACAAATAATGTATGGTGAATTTTTCTCGCCAATTAGCTTGTAACCATGTTACAGTTCCAGATTATGATAATTTCGTGTCTCGCCAATTGGCTTGTGCCCATTTACGGTTCCACATTATGATAATTTCGTAATTTACTCGTCCATCTTGTTATAATTTTGTTCTTAAAATTGGAATAGAAAAAGAACCACATCGAATTTTCGAAAAATCGCTTCAAAGCGCACACCCCCATGCTACAAACTAACTTTGTGCCAAATTTCATGAAAATCGGCGCTATGCGCGTCACAGAGATCCAGATATCCTCCTTACAGAGATACTTTCAGCTTTATTATTAGTAAAGATTTAAAATTTTTGAATTTAATTGAGCACATAAGCTAATCACACGTTAATAACTTTACCTAACCAAAATGTATATATGCATACGTCAACCTCTCATGCATGAAAATCTTGCGTATATCTTTGGTTGCTGCTGTCAATTGCGAGTGCTGCTGACAGGTAGAAAGTGAAGTATTCTGGCGAAAAAAACTGATTTTTGCCAGTTCAAAACTGTTTTGCAGCAATGGGATTCGGAGTGACTCTGGCTATGTGATCAGTGGTGCTTGCAAGAGAGTTGGAGGTTACAAGACGGGGTTCCTAAGGACAGAAATGCAGCCGTCGGATTGACGTTCGAGGGGTGTTGGATCGGATGGAAAATGGCTATGTCGGGGGGGGGGGGGGGGTTCCGGAGGATACCTTTCAAAGTGGATGAGAGTTCATGGTATTTGAGGGAAACTGATCATTCAAAAACTAGATGATGCTGAAAATGGAGGGGTGCGATTAGGGGTGCTCCGAACCTTAAATTTCTGGGATGAGGAAAGTTTAAAGTTTGCCGAATGAAACTTCTAATGTTACCGAATGATAAAATATTAGCGTACACATAGATACCTGCCTCTAATAAAAGATATAAAATTATAAATTGCAATTTTTGTAAATAAAAGCATTAACAAATGTAATTTTTTCAATGCTGCCCCCAAATTTTCTTAGTTATCCAGCAAAGTTTGCTGAATAAGAAATGACAGTGACCTTCCATCGGGACGAGGGATGTGTGGGAAAGGTCATTTAGGTCACAATAATGCTAGGAAACAAAGGTTTAATCTAGCCGATTCTGTCCGTGTAGCAAAATGAATGTAGGTATTTATCTTATTAAAAGCAAAAAGGAACTGCTTACTGGTGAGTTTATGTGAAGCAGTAGTAAAAATGGGGCTGTCTCTCCCTCTTCTACAAACTGCAACCTAATTCTAAACAAAACTCGCCGCGCAAGTAAACTCAAGTAAGAACATAATTATTTCAATTCACTCGATTGCGGTATAAATCCTTTAAATATTTTGAGAACAGTAGAAGTTGCAAGATTAAGAATTGAAATGCTGTCGCTCCCCGCCCTTTGGGAAAAAGGCAGTTGTAAGCGGACAAGATTGCATGTAGTATCAAGCCCCTTCTAATAAGTGCATCATGTGGTTTTTGAATGATCTACAAAGATTCCAGACCGAAATCTCCATCATGACTGGTCACAATGTTAGTGGTGCTTTTTTGGGTCATTCCACGGAAAACGTTCATTTTGTCCCACGTGACGCCTCATATATTTCATTACAAATAATAGTTTAAATCATTAATGAGCAAATTTTTTCTGCTTAACTACGAGCTTATGTGTGGTTTCTTAAGCAAGCAATTTCGTCAGTACCCTTTAAAATTATTACTTTTTAATGAGATATATGAACCGCCACGTGCGGGACAAAGGGTTGACCTTTTCCCGATAGGGCCCTTTTCCAGTTGGAGAGGAAAGACTGGAAACCTGTTTTACACAGGGACGGATACAAGGGAGGGGTGTTGGGGGCGATCGCCCCTCCCTTAAGAGAGACTCTACGGGTAATTTTTCGAAAATGAAGTTCAAAAAATTCAAATTAAACGAATTTCATTGATGTTGGGAGAAGGGAGGTTTGGGACTCTGTGTCGGAACTGTTTCGGAATGAAAGCCCAAAACTTTTGTGATCAATACGTTAAATCAGTATACGTAGTAAAATTTAAATAAAGAATCAATAGCCCCTCCCTTGAAAAATTTCTGGATCCGTCCTTGGCTTTACAGGCTGTAGCTATGAAATGGTTGAAGCATGTTCGTTGCTTTGATTTGAAGTGAGTTTACATTTCTGAGGTTACATAATGAATATAAGTTTCCGCTTTAATACGAAGCGTTAATAAGTAGTACACTAGAAGCCCGTTATAACGCCGACCGATATAACGCAATTCTCTGTAAACCACACAACATTTCAGAAGCAAACAATAGGTTTTGAAGTTTAAAAAACCCCTCTGTTTTGAGTAGCAAACATAAAAATTGTTAGGCAAATTAAATCTTGGAAGTTTTTCATCTTTCCATCTTAATTCAAAGCTTTTAAATTTTGAAAATTAGTACTCATAGTAAACAGAAAATACCACATGGCTCTTGAAAATGCAGCTGTTATGCAAACCAAGAAGCTAGCAGAAGTGCAGGATAATGCACTTTCTTTTGATTGTGAAACATATTTATTTGTGAATAAATAATTGTATTATTGGTGCTTTAATAATCATTGCAGATAAAACTCATTCTGAAGTGCTAATATATAGATATATTCTGAACATTAGTTTTAAAATTTGTGAAATGATCTATATAACGCAAAAATCTGTATAACGCAAAAGCTCTGGTCCCAAGGTGTGCGTTTATAACGATCTTCTACTGTATAGTGTCTCTGATAAGTTAAAGTTTATTCTTGTTTACCTCTTTTTACGAAGTTTAGTGAAAAAAGGAATGTGTTACTGGGAGGGGGGGGGGGCTTGAGTTGTAGTCCTTCTAAAAAAAACTGCTGGAAAAGTCACCCTATTCAACGCGGCGTCAAATAGCTTTTTCCTATTACTTCCAAATGAAGTAAACATTGCCACGGTTAAGCTTAAACGTATCTGAGCCACATTATAGGTAATTAATAAGTCAAGTGTGAAAAATAAATTCATTTACAAGCACAGGACTGATCAAAGGGATACATTTTTATTTGTGTACAAACCGTTGAGTTGAGATAGTGCATTAGTGTAATTTACGAAGTTCGAAAGTCGTCTGTCTTTTAATTTAAGACAAATTTTTGAAAAATATCAGTACAGAATATTTTGGTTTTGGAGCAATATTTTTGTGAAGTTAAATAGTTGGAAAAAGTGTGTTCCTGTGAAGAAAAACCTGAGAAGGCTGCAATGGCGCCATCGATTCAAAAACAATGAACAAACTAGCATCGATTAATCAGATGAAGTCATTCTCTAAAAGATGGCTTTGAACATAATTTATACGCATCACTTTTATTTACGCTCATTCGTCAAACTTGGTGTTAAACCGAAGAAAGAAAAAAAACCTCCAGGAAATTAACAATACTTTTTTCGTGAGCAAAACAATTTTTATTCGTTGAGCTGACAAAAAAAAAAAAATGCTGATAAAAATTGATTAAAATTGATTTAAAGCTTGTGTTAGATATGCTACATGTGCCAAAAAATTTAAACTTGATGCGTGATCAGTTCTAGGTCTGAAAATCATAGAAAAAGTATATTTCAAGGCAAATAACGTGTATCGCCAAATTTCGATGAAAACACGAGAAAACTTACGTGCAAACCCGAATGAAGCGGCTTACCCCGGCGTAGCTAAATTTTATTTGGCTGTAATTGCCAAAGTGAAATCATAAATTCCTGTAAATAAATAATTGTCTTTTATTACTCTCTTGATATTCGTAATTTCTAGTACGAATGGAAATCCTGATACGTGCAGGGAGTTTTCTAGTATATATTTTTTTAATAAAGCTTTATGAAGCATAAAACTTGCGATCAATATTTTTTAAACTAAAAAAATATAATTTCGTGTTTATTCAGAGCTTTTCATATGTGAAATATCTTTTTTCAGAAACACTTTTGTGAAAATATATTTACAAAACTCATCAGTCTAATGCTCTCATGTCATTTTCTTTATCATTAAAATCAAATATTTTATCAAACATACTCCATTTAAATATCTTACTTAGGGCTGAGGAAAAAAAAAGACTGAAAATGATTTATGAAAGTAACATCAATACTTGGAGTATAAATTTCTGTAAATGTGGTTTTTGTGCAGTGTGAGATTCGTTACGGTGAAGTCATCGACTTATTTTTATACGTTTTCATTAGTTATTTTTCCAAAATCGGTTCTTTTGGCTGAGAGCCAGGCATTTTATTTTTATTTGTTTATTGCAACACGTATCCCATTTTTTTGTATTTGAGGGGGAAAATGTCCTTTCTAGCCTTAAAGCTTGCAATTTTTGCGAATTGCGACTTTTTTAAAATGTTGTGAACGGTGTTCTTGATCTAAATAATTTTCATTTTGTGTGTGTGTGTGTGTGCGTTTAAGGCATTAGTCGCTGTTATAGATGAAGGTTAAGTAAGGAAAAAGGAATACTTTGCTTTGGAAACTAACTGGCTCTGCATCACAAGGAAGGTGTTTTGACTGTGTTTATTAAAAATTATGTGAGAATATTACTGCTTTAATTTCGGTATCATAATTACAAGTGTTCCAAATGTTGGCAATCTGACCTCTTTACATCAAGTAGAATTAAAAACTGAAACTGTCATTGAAATCAAAATTGTCGAGTTGTGAGGTGTACTAGTTTTAATACACCATAACTTTTGTCAAGGTCTCAAATTAAAAAAAAAATCTAAATCTTTTCCCAGTCAGAAGTTTGTTACTGATTAAATGAAAATGCATTCATTTTTATTCTAATGCATAATCAATTGAAAATGTCGGTCATTTTTTTCAGTTCAGTGCTTTAGTATGAAACTGAACTGATCGTTTTTGTATGTTGAAGCGGTTACAGAGCAACTTAAAACTTTTTCAAGTTCAGTGGTATCTTTTTTTAGCGGATGTACTGTGTACATCGCATCATTCAGCACATATTTTACAGTACAGTAGACCCTCGTTTTACGCGGGGGTTACGTTCCACGGAAATCTCGCGTAAAATGAAACTTCGTAAATTGCGACTTAATAATAATGTTAACATAGGGGTTAGGTTACGTAGATGAAAAAAAATTCATTCTAGTGACATATAATAAGTTCAATGTGTACTATTCCAATACATACGCACAAACAACATAAGGAAAACATGGATTAACTTAGTTCTTATAAAAAAGAGCTGTTAATATAATTCGTTTGGCACCAAAAAAAAAAAATAATAATAAATTAAATAAATAAATAAATAAAATCTCTGTAGTTCTTTGTGGGGCATTAACGCTTAATCCTTCCATGATCACTCGCATAATTTTCATGACAGGATCTTTCTTCACTACTAAATCAGAAAGATCATTTGCCATTATCAAGGAATGGCTCAAAATTTTCAGTGTGAAAGCTTTCGGTTGTGTGACATTGATGCCCTTATTGGATTTGTTATCCCCTTTGTCACTTCTCAAAGTTCTTCCTATCTAAATTATGCGAGTTTAATAACTTAACTTATGGAAAGAGCTCAGGAACCAATTACAATCCATCACTGTCTTCAGTTGCCCGAGCTCGATTATTAGCACGCCAAAATCTATTTAATTGCATGTAATCTGCAATCTTTAGGAGTTTGGATTTTAAAAGAGGAATATTTTATCTGTTTGCATTGCCTCCGCATCCGCGTAAAACCGAAACTCATCCGCGTTAAATAAGATAAAGGTGACAAATCTTCAGCCGCATATAATCGAAACCGCGTAAAACAAGGGTCTACTGTATAGTCATAAATATTTCGAAAGACTGTATCCTTCAGGAAAACAATAAATAAAACGACTGAGGGATATGCCCATAACTAAAGACCAATAGCAAGGTTCCTGTCTTTCTTATTGTAAGCAAGATAGAAATTGGCAGTAAAGTTGAAAAAAGACTATTTTGCGAAGGGAGGTCTGTCACCTGCCCATAGAGATCTAAGAGTACTCTTAGTAAGATCTGTATGCGTCTGGCTTTACTTTTTTAAACTCCATCTCGATGAAAATAGAATTTCTCCCTTTAACTAAATTTGAACGACACTACATTGTTGGAAAACCACTTTGTTAAAAGATAGAGTATGCATTTAGTTCGCCAAAGGATCACCTAATCAGCTTAGCTGTAAGCTTTAATTAGCTGTTTTAATGAGTACACCACAGTATTTACCGAATATTTTACAGTCTAGACATAAATGCTTTGAATGACTTGTTCTTTTAAGCGAGCAATAAATTAAATTTCCGAGGTCCGTGCCAATAACTTAAGATTCCCGCGTGTTTCATTGTGAGCAAGATAGAAACCGGCGGTAAAGTTGAAAGAGCTCTGGATTCTTGATCTCCATCACGATGAAATTAAATTTCCCCCGTTTAACTAAATTCGAACGAAACAAGATTGTTGAAAAATCGCTTCGATAAAAGGTAGATCATGCATTTAGTTAGCCAAATGGTCATGCAATTGTAGTCGGAAACATTCCCAAGCGTTATTTTCATGTTCAGTGTGGTTTGGCTCTTATACACTTTACTTTGATTCATGTGAAGATACAGAAGTGAATTTCATGCTGTTCGAGGTAAATTTTAGCACGTGAACTCCTTAACGCTTGTTACCTCGATTGTTTCATTTTTCATGGTGTTTTTGCTTTTTATTGGTTTGAGAATTCTTAATAAAATGCAGCAGAGAATAAAATGGTTTTCGTCATTCCATACCGTGTAGAATGTTCGATTATTGTGAAAATCTTCAGTACCGTAAGGTTTATGGAATGGTGAAAATGTCTGTTTTTGTGCTGTAGTGGTTGAAGTCAGAAACTTTCGTTTCTAACTGATGGAGGAAGTAAATCATTTTTTTACTGCAGTGCACGAGAAAACGCAACCTTTCCCAGATCTTTTTAGTAATTGTCCGAAAACTTTAAAATTCTATACTAGAGTGAAAGAAACATAAAGGAAAACTTACTTTTATTAGTGGAAATATTTCATAAGATAAAATTTTTCGTACAAAGTTAAGGTAACGAAATGAATGCATTTACTCAAGTTTGTTTGTAACTGATTTATTTAATTCAACAGATTTGATTCACTATGCTAACTGAAGACTGCAAAACCATGGAACGCGACATTGAAATTAAAAGTTAAACAAAAACGCGCATGCAAATTTGGAAACTAATTGTTCTTCTCGAGCGGTACCTTATAGACAAGGAATTTTGTAACAGTGGCAGCATAGAAGGGTATGGCGTAAAATTTAAACGCAGAACGAAGTCATTCTGTTTGTGTACTTAATTGCATAAATTGGTTTCACAATACATTATAAAACACTTTGCATAGAAGTTTTCCTTTTTTCTTAAATAGTAGGCTAGGAACAAAAAAAAAAAAAAAAAAAAAAACGGTAGTGTCGTCTTGAGTGTAAGACGTGTCGTAATTAAAGTTTTGAGGTGCAGTTTCTTTGCCCTTTCTCTCAGAGGAATACGGTTTGCTTATTAAAGGCTCAAGCTTCAGAATTTCATGTTGAATGAACGCTTTTGCGGTTGTGAGCTATCGAACAGGATTGTCAGTTCAATCTCAGCATAGAAAAAACTGGTGGGGGTCTGCCGATTTCCTCAATTGGTACCCCAAAGGTAGCATTAACTCCTAACTGTAACTGTGTTCATTCCAGTCAGCTAGAGCAAATCAGTTTAATCAGACTTATTTCGCTTTGTATTCGATGTCTGGGGTTTGATTGGTCTTCTGCTTTTTTTCACAACTTCGAGTATAGGTACGCGATAGATTGCAGAATGGCTCTGCAAAGGTTTTTGCAAGATCTGCGAAATGCAAAAAAGATTCCGTGAAATTAGAAAAAAATGGTTGCATTTTAAAATTACTTCTACAAATTTGTCCTTAGGATCCATTATAGGTCTTGAACGCAATGAGTCGGAGAAGAAGTGTTTCAATTTGAAATGACATTTTAGGCCCAAAATTATGGCCCCTAGGGTTGGAAATCTAGGCGTCAAATCAAACTGTTTACTTGCAAAAATCTACCCTTTAGTAACATTGACTACAAAAACACGTAACGTAAAAAATGGATTGCGCGTGGGTAAGATTCAACCTGACTGTAAATATGGGCATTGAGAAATTTCACTTGGCTCGTCGATGTTTCTTTCAAGTTTTAAGCTATTTCAATGAGCTTCGGCTGTAATAACAACAAATTATCCAAATTTTACAAGCCTCTTACGGAATACTATCTCTCATTCTTTATTTTGAATTCCAGGTAAACTAGTGAATAGGATGCGTACAATGTCCGCTCCCATTCTCATTTCGATAATTTTCTCCGAATGATCCAATCTATTAGACAATTCCAATCAATTTTGCTTGAATTTAAAGGTCACTAGCTGCACCAACGTTCGATTTTCCCATCGTTGTGACGAGGGGCAAGGCCCGACTAACTGAAGAGGCCCTAGGTCCACAATAATCTGGAGGCCACCTGAAGCTCTATAGCGGAATGCAGTGGTTTATTTACTGGCTGGGGCCCATTTGATTGCCTTTTTGGGGGCCTCTTTGTCCATCTCAGAATTATGTTTAAATCATTTATCATGTGTATTGAGGAATCCCCTTCGCGGACCCTTACAATTGAGATAGGCAAATTCGTTACTGGCAGAATCAATAAAAATTATCCCATAAGGAAATTCATACAATCAAGTCATATATTTTGATTATTATTTAAAAAATACACTTTGTACTTTTCATATGTACTTTTCATATAGCTGTAATGCCATGCATCCTTCTTTATGTAATTTGGAGTATCTTAGGAAGATAGGGCCCTAGGCCCTACCCTTTTCGGCCTGCGGTGTAATCACGCCCTTAATCGCGCCCTTACCAAACGCAAGTGCGTGTGGTAAGCTTTGTCATTTGAGTATACGAAAAAAAACCCTACTTTACTTAATGACAAAAATTAACTCTTTCAAGTCCCAGTTTATCAGCGAGTATGAGTCATGATTGCTTTTCCTCTTTTACGACCGTTTATTTGGCAGACCCTAAAAATGTCAATGGCATAGTCTGCGTCATGCCCTCCCTAGGTGGACACCTCTGAAAATATGGCCTACAAAACTGCACTATTTTGCTAACTGACCTTTTACTTATACAATATGTCTGTTCTGAGTGGCTGTCCAGATTAAACAAAGTCCGGTTTAATAGGGTTCAGATTAATGAGGGTTTACTGTAATTCGGATTATTTTGTCGAGTAGCATGGTCTGCATTCTACGAAACGCCGTTTTTAAAACTGAAAAATTATTCAGAGTTACAAGAACGTCGTGATACCTATCAAACCTTACAGCCCAATTTAAAAATTAATAAAAGTCGTGCTTTTGTACAGGGGCTGGATGGGAGGTCACGGGTGGTCAATGTTACTTCCAAAAAATGTCCTAATGCGGCAGATTTTGTCCGACGATTCGGACAATTTGGAGACACCACTGAAATGTAGCAATGTGAAAAGCAAATTATTTTGATGCTACGTTCGTTCGGGAAGCTGAAAGTCGCTCCCCCCCCCAAAGTTTAAGTTTTAAGCGCCCTTATTTTGTACTGTTATTGAAAATCTTTAAACATGACATGACACCCCGAAGTCCCCCGCACCTACCATTTCTACTGCTCATCTGTTTTAGATGTCGGGGAGTTCCCCCAACAAAAAATCTTTCAACAGTGGTGGCTAACCTTTTTTTTGCCCGAGGGCCGTACCTCATTTTTAAAATGAATCTCGAAGGCTGAAGCAGACATAAAATTACGAAATCTTTGGAATAAAATTTTCAAATAACATGGGGAAAAAATTGGAAAAGGTGAGAAAATTACCAATCAATCTTTGTTGTTATCAATTATTTAATGCTTATTTTGTCAATTACATCTGTTTTCCAGAAACCAATTTCTGAACTTTTTGTTTGGCACCAAATTTGCGAAATTGTGACTAATCGTATTTTTCCGATTGGGAACATTGGGAAAAAAAAAAAAAAAAACGGGCCGAACGAGTCAGCTTCACGAGTCGCTTGCGGGGCGCAGGCCGTAGGTTGAGCACCACTGTCTTAGAAGATATGAATTTGATAACAGCATAAGTTATGTAATATGCGTTGTAAAATACATTGAAAATTGCAAAATTTAAAATTGCTGAAAATGAAAGAAATCCAGCCTTGTTCTTTCAGTAAATACTTCATTTTTACCGAAAAAAAAAACAGAACTTTGAACTAAGTAATAACAGTTACTAGTATTTCTGCATTTCTAGACATAAATATAATTAGTTAAGCGAAAAAAATGGGAATAAGCACAGCAGACGCATTTTTAGAACAGTTCCACACCTAAAAGGAACTAAACCCATATTGTGAAGGGGGAAAAAGTGCACATTTCACAACTTAGCTCGATTATTGGCTTTTGCACTTGTCCGACTATTAGAGCGCATAGCTAGTTTATCGTTGATACTCCTGACCTTCAGAATGTGATAATTATCTAACGCATTCCCGAAGTGATATTCCTAGGTCTGGAACATCGTCAAGTAAAACGAATTTTTCTTCCCAAATTTTTAACTGATTTCTGGCAAAATGATAGTCTTGATTAAATGCCTCAATCCTCATTACAAGTTGAATTATGACGCAGCGAGGGGCGGGGGGGGGGGGGGGAAACACAACCCAGAGCCATTGATTTTAACATGAATGCACATCCTAATACGGTAGTTTATGCACATGAAAGGGCTGTTTTGATTTTTAAAAAATAACACTCGCAGAAGGTATTTTGATCAAAACACCCCCTCCAGAAAGTGTTTTTGAATTAAAAAAACCTGTCCAGGAGGTATTTTTTGTCACCCCCCACACCCAGAAAATATTTTTGATCAAAAAACACCCTCCAAAAGATGTTTCTGGCTATGCTAGAAAAGTGGGTATTATATAAACCCTGCGACCCCCCCCCCCCCCCAAAGGCGATGGAGCAGTTCCCCGCAAAATTAATTAAAAAAAAACGATAAAACCAACCTCCCCTAAAAACTTCAATGGCGCAGTCTCCATCATAAATTATCCCTCGCCAGTACTCCTGTAAATGTTAAACCGTAAATTTGATAAATGATCCATAATTTATCACATTTACAAATTTTAGTGGGACCGGTGATTGCGCAACATCACCGGATTGATAGTCACATATATACGAGAAAAAATATATTATAATTTCAAAAGGTACGGCCTGTTGAGTGTTTGAGACAAAAACTAAAAATGGGTTTAAAACATGATTTTCAGCAAAAATGCAGTTACATTGCCGTGGGCAGGTAAAGAGCAGTAACTGCACATTTTTCATCATCTATCGTACGTTAGCTATATTGTACAAGCTTGCCTATATGGTTCTCACTATAAAAAAAAGCGCTAAAAAACGTCTAATTATTACCTTTCCTTGTTGATAGTACTGCATCCAAAATGTTATTCTTCAAACATCTCGAAAACTAATTTCTGCAAGTATTGCCGTTTACTTGCCCCAGGGATGCCCAACCCCTAAGGGCAAGGGCGCATCCCCCTAAATAAAAAATACCCCTCAAAACACCTTCTAAAAATTTCAATGGCGCAGTCTGCGCCATACCCCCCTCTCCTAGGTGGGCACCACTGCCTGCCCACGGCAGTATAGCGCAAGCAATGACAATTCAAAACACATAGTCATAAAAAATTTACCTTGTGGGGGCAGGGTTCCCTCAGGTCACTGTGGCTCCCAAAATTTCTTTATTCAGCAAAATTACCATCATTCGGTAAAACTTTGAGAATTGTTCGGAAAATTCGAGATCATTCGGCGACATTTGAAGTTCCATTTTGAAAAACTATCAGCAATTGGCTAAATTTATAGTGTCATCAGGCAAATTGAGAATTTCCGTCTTCCAAAAATAATTAAGTTCGGGCTCCCCTGTCTGAAAGGGGGGGGGGGTGCTTGGTCAAAATATCCGTTATATTTTATTAGGATTGACAAGATGACGTAAGACCAAGATTTCTAAAGAGCGTGAGGGGGATCCCAGAACAACATCTTCAGCCTTGAAATATCCAAACTATCAAGTGATATCACTCACACACTTTTTTAAAGTCAAATTAAACAGATCTGCTGTATTTTATTGTGCCACGAAAGAAAATTTCCTACGATCAACTCGAATCGAGGCTGACCGCGAAGGTTTAAAACTCTTTCAATGCTCGCTTCGGAGATTTTTTTTTTTCAAAATGGACGCCCTTTTCAATTTTAAAAGAACAGTTCTTCGTTATCAGCAAGAAAGCCTTCATTGGAGTCGAAGAAGCACTCATTTGCATACGATCAGCGCTAAAGTCCGATAGCGGGATTTGATTGGCCGAGATCGGGAGAGGAAAGCTGACGGTCCTCTTTCATCGATTACACCACTTTTCGAATGTTTGTGTTAGGACGCGAGTTTGCAAGTTCTCCCGCTGAATTTGTAGCTTGTCTTGATTGTTAACTTAGGTCCAAAGGATCTGCGCTGTCTACGAAGTCCCAAGAGAATGAAAGTAAGTTTATTCAACACATTTTCGCACCATATTTTAATCTTAAACAATGATTAGAAATGGTTTGTGCTAAAATATGATTAAGATGGAAAAACAACATGTAGCATTTACGTTGTTTTTTCGTTGCTTTCATGTTTCAGCACAGACCATCTTAGATAAGGGGTTCCCAAAGTAGGTGCGATAGGGTGCCGCAGGGTATGTCGCGAAGTGTTCACGTTACCAAATCGGAGTGTCGTGATAAAATTTTAATGTTTCAAAGGGTACCGCGAGCCGGAAAAGTTTGGGAATCCCGGTCTTTGATCTCTTTTTTTTTTTTTTTGTTTTGTTTAAGTCCGATTTTAATGCGGAATTTTCCAGACAAATGTTGTTGTGTTCATTTTATTCGTGTTTGTGATAATTCCCACTGATTTAATATTTGTTTTTTCACTTTGAAAAATAATTCTGCTTACTTGCGAGGTAAATTGAACCATATGATTTTAGAAATGTCATATCCCATGTTTTGCAGGCAGAGCGGGGGAGGGGGGAATCTTGTTTATCGTACTTCTTTTAAGCGGGGATTATTAATTAGATTTTGTGCTTTTATCTAACATTTTTGTTTTTAATGTATGT
Organism: Uloborus diversus; assembly: GCF_026930045.1. Classification (NCBI taxonomy): domain Eukaryota; kingdom Metazoa; phylum Arthropoda; class Arachnida; order Araneae; family Uloboridae; genus Uloborus; species Uloborus diversus. Next base: position 22,336 of record NW_026557842.1, read on the forward strand.
GTAATGTTTTCCACCCAACGCTTAGGTATTACTGTACAATTTCGTATTAGTTTAGTACCTAAAAAAGAGGGGGGGGAGTCATTATGTAGGTTATATTATTGACATTGTTTAGGGGACTCTAGTTCTTGGAGGTTGCTCCATAGCATTTCAGGGGGTGTGCCTTCCCCCTTTTTCTGGGGGGCGGGCTTACACCTCTACCTACGAATAGTATGATTTTCATCAGTCATATCAAAATTTCTGTTATGTTAGCCTTGAGTTCATTTCCTCTAGTGGCTTCAACTTGCGGCAACAATTAGAACGGATTATTTAAAAGTCTTGTTATTATATAAGTGGGTTTTTTCGAGTAGAATAGGTGTAAATAACCGTGTGAGTTGTACTTTGAGGAAAACAAATAAGTTGAGTTGTGTTTTACAAGATGAGAATAAAGAAAAAAATTCTAGATTTTTAAAAAAATATTTTAAATTTAAACGATTTTTTTAATTTTAATCATAATTCTTTGAAGAACAAAGAACAGGTAAGTAGTTTAACAACTCTTCATATATAGTAACTTAAAATCTCACATTCTCATTTTCTTCTGCAATGTATAATTGCTGTATTCCTTTTAAAACTAAAACTTTTCATTTGTTAACTATTTTTCAAAAAGAACATGCTTTTTTTTTTACATTTATACTGCCGTGAGCAAGTAAAGAACAGCAACTGCAAATTTTTAATTTTTTTTTTTTCATTTTTGTCATCTGTTATACGCTAGCTTTATTTGACATGCTTGCTTATTTGATATGCGCTGGAAGAAAAAAAGCACGATAAAAAACGCAACATCAACTTTACCCTGTTAGTATGGAATTCAAAACGCGTTTCTTCAATATCTCGAAAACCTTTTTCTGCAGATACTGCGTTTACCTGTCCTCGGCAGTATATGCACCTGCTTTTAATTGTTTTACAAGTATTGGTAGTTGAAGAAAAATTACTTTTCAAGTTTCCTTTCTTCCATTTTATTGAAATTTGCATACAGTATAGCAACAGACCTCATTTATCAGTACAGTTGAACTCTCTTGACACGATCAAGTACGTTTAATACGAAATCACGCCTAAGGCGATAACTTTGTTTATCTTAGTTTGCTATCTAGTTTACAGTCGGATCCCGACTCACGCGAGGGATGCGTTCCAACACTCTTCGCGTAAGTCGAAATTTCGCGTTGTGGAAAAGTGTTGTGTATATGATTTTTTTATTAACAACCCACTTATTATAGACATTTAAACACTTTTTAAACTGTTTTTGACCACTTTTTAACTAGCATATATTACCGTTTCCTACATAAAGAGCTGCATTTTTAACGCACTTTTTAAAAAAAGTTGTATTACTCAACATAAAATACTGTTACGATGCACAAAATTTCTTTCATCATTGTTTTATTTTTTGGGGGGGGGGGACCAGTGTTCGGGGCCTCTAACTAAAGGAAACAAAAAAAATTTTGTCATTTGATAATTTTTTTTATCAAATGAAAGCATATTGTTGTGGAGAACGATCCTTTTCGCTATTGAAGAGAATTAAGTGTCCTTTGCGTACTCTCATTTCTGACGGTAAATTATCTTGATTAGCTCTGTTATCAATAGAAGGAAGTTTGACCTAAAACTTGATTATGAGGACATTAAAGATGAATTTACTACAAGAAAACAAAGGAGAAATTATATAAAGAATCATTAATGCGCAGAAAGCACATTATGATTTACCTTTACCATTTATATCATAGTTTTTCCATCTACGACCGTAAACATTTTTCCAATATGAAAACCATAAAATTAATTTAAATTTTTATTAAATGATTTATTTGCACAACATCTTAATTATTAACTTTTTTCGTATGAAATCGATATTTTAAACTTTTCTTTCTATCAAAATAATATCCAACACTTACCTTCATATTTTTTGTGGGGGGGGTGGGGGGCACCCTATCTGGGGGGGGGCAGTGCCCGGGGGCACCCAGGTGTGTAAATCGGTGCCTGGAAATACACGATTCCTCAAAGCTCGCGAAGTTATTTTTTGCCTTCCCTGCCGATTAGCGTTGGCTGTTTATTTGGCGGACTTATCCCTATTTCTCCAGCCCATAAAATTTCCTAATCTCCGCCACTTCGAATTTCCAATCGCATCCCTTCCATTACAAAGCTGCGAAGTAATTAACATAAGACACCAGCGACCAACCGCAGAGCTCCGAAATACGCGCATGCGTGCATCATGTTTCTGTATTCGAAGCCGAAGTTCATTTTAGTCGACGATTCACCGGGCAGGTGTTGTTTACTAAATAGAAGAGTCCTTCAAAGGTATCGAAAGGCAGAGAAAGAGCAGGTGAGAAATTTATCGTTTGGTTGTGCATTTAGTCTGTAAAAGCACTTATTTTCTTTAATTTTTTTTTTGCGAGCCCCTCGCGCCGTCAGCGCGAAAATGTTTTCCTATCGATAATATTTCAACGAAGCGCATATAATCAACTTTAGGCAGGCCCGACATTTGGGCAGTCAAGCGGTGGGGAGTTGTTCAATCCCCCCTCCCCCCACACACTTCTAGATTTTGAAAACATAATGTAATTATGCATTTTTTGTTTGTGTTTGGATGTTTTTTTCCCCTTTAAATGCATCAATGCCATGCCCTCCCCCCGGTAAACTTTGAAATATCGGGCTTGACTTACGGTTCCATTTATTTAAAATTCGCTAAAGTTTGAGCTAGCGAAATTACCGATAATTTAATTTCGCGAAAATAAGTGCTTTTAAGGAAGTTTAGTGATAAGAAAGAACTCTCTTTCTTACTTTAAAAAGTAAATATCTAGCAAACCTATTAGGAACAGCTGTTCCCATATTTTTGAGAAATATTTCGGTATTTTACTGTTTTAATGCAGTGTATGCTCAGTATATATTTTTGAACTTGCCTGTCATGCCGTTTCATTTGATTTTAGCACCGATGCTAACGGTCGGCTGTATTATGAAATGTATTTTTCGCGAACTATGAAGTTGAATTTTTTTTGTTGGGGGAGGGGGAAGTTCCGAAATTTATGAGCTTATATCTGCGGTTGTTTATGGGGTTTTTTTAGCGTGCATGTTGATCTAAATCTCATGAATTCTTTCTTTGCATTATTTTTTAAAAACGTCTTTTTCGAAAAGTATTCGTAGCTTTTTATTTATTGATACTTTTTAATGCCTGTCAATATAAAATTTCGACTATTTTTACTAGTTTTAAGTTCCCAAACTTTCGAAGACCATTAGGAAATTTTAAACAAAATTATCACCTACATAGTTGGGGGGGGGGGATAGCCAGGTTAGTAACCTAACCTGGCAGCGTCTTAATGATGTGATTAGGATAGGATCTTCGAAGCCTTCACAATTCTGCCAAGTTAGGTTTGCCCCAACAATAGGGACTTGATCTTTCTTGTAAAACAGATTACCAATGAAAGTGAACTTCATTTTAAAACAACGTGCGCAATTTGTTTAAGTAATTTTCATGAAGCAATTCCTTTTTAGACCATTCGTTTTTAGTGTGTATATGCCCCCCCCCTCCCGGCAAGTTTATTGTTAAGCCTTTATAAAAGCTAGCTTTTAAATTTTATTTTTAACTATTTAGAATGCAAAAACTTCAAAACCAATTTAACAATTATTACGTATTATTCTTTTTTTTTTTTGAAATCCTGATTATGTTCGAAATAAAGCATGTCTTAATGTCGAACGATTAATTGCCAGTTGTCAGCATTAAAAGCAGTGCGTCGTATTCGAAGAGTCGGAGTCAGACTGATTTTGGGATAAAGGAGTTCAAGTCAGACTCCGAAATTGCCGAAGTCTGTTAATTTTGCTCCGACTCTGCAGTTCTGTTAAAAAGTCCGGATTCCAAGTATGTACGATTATGTTTGTTTAAACTAATTCCAAGCAAGAAAATAAAAAGAAATACCTATTTTTTTTTTTTTTTTTTTTGTTGGATTTTGAAATTGTTGTACGCATTTTTGAAAAGTGTTGCTTCTTTCTAATTTAATATTTTTTTCTTCTAATTTATTTCTTCATAGTAATAACCAAAGTAAACAAAGAAACTTTCAAAAATATTCGTACTTTATTATTTTTATTTAAAGTGGGTTTTTAACTACATAGTTTAAAGCAATGCTATTAATTTCTGTGCGCGTCTGTTTGTGTGTATGTAATTCCAGGGGGGGGGGGGAATTACACAGGGGTGTATATCCCCCCAAAATCAATGGCGCAAGTCCCCCCTCCCCCCACCAAATTTTCCTCAACCCTGTTTTTCCTTTTTTATTTTTCAGTTCTCTTTTTTTATTTCATTTATTTATTTTTTTTTTCAAATATTTTTTTATTTATTTTTCAATGTATTTTCATTTCTTTATTTTTATTTATTTATTATTATTTTAATTAATTAATTTATTTTTTTATTATGTTTATTTATTTATTTATTTTTAAATATTATTTATTACTTTTGATCATTAATTTTTAGTTATTATTATTATTACTTAAATAGAAAAGTTGTTTGTTACGCCAATGACAGACAAATTCACACAAACATTTCTAAATAAATAAATGAAATATAAACAGAATGAAATAAGTAATGAAAATAAAAAATAAATCGAGAAATAAATTTAAATAAACAAATTTAAAAAACTTAAAAATCCCCCCAAAAAAATTTCATTTCGCAACTTGCGCCATAATCCCCCCCCCTGTGGGCACCCCCTGTAAAATACTTCGCAAGGCGAAAAAAAAAAGAAAAAAACGTGATTGCGACAGACTCGCAAAAGCTACAATCTCTCGAAAATAAGTGCTTTTTCTTCTATTGTAACTTTTTATGGTAAATGATGAATCAACAATTAAATACTTTTAAAATATATATTTCCATTTTAATTATAACTATTTCGGCATGGGTGATAAATAAAACAAAAGAAAATCTGTGGAATGTGTAAAAATGTTATTTTTTTAGAATTTGTAGGTTTATCGAAACATGAAACATTTTTTGAATGATCATCATCCTTTATCGGTGCCTGATACTATGTGTAAACTAGGGGTGCACTCCACAAGTTCTATCGAGCCCTCCCCCCCCCAAGGGGTGCCTACAGGGGGGGGATTATGGCGCAGATTGCGCCATTAAAATTTGAGGGGGGGATTTTTGAATTTTTTGAAAAACTTTATTTAAAATATCTTTATTGATTTATTTTTAACTTACATTATTTAGTTTTATTTTATTCTGTTTATGTTATATTTCATTTATTTATTTAGTGTGTTTGTCATTGGTGTAGCACAGAACTTTTCTAATGTATTAATAATAGTAATAATTAAAAACAAATAAATAAATAAATTAAAATTTTTTTTAATAAAGTAAAAAATTGAAATTTTTTTGCGGGGGGAGGGAATTTACGTTATTGAACGTGGGAGATGGGCATTTCTGCTCCCCCCCAAAAAGAAACTCTTAAAAACAACCCTTTAAAATTTTTTTGGCGAATTTGGCACCTAACTTATTTCTCTCCCCCCCCCCCCCCCCCTCCTGCCCATTATTACTGCTGTATAATCTGTTTAGTAATTGGAAGTTTCACTTTTCTGTTTATATTACAAGCTTTTTGCTACCCCGCGTCATACAAACGCAATAACTTTTTTACCATCATTTAAAAAAAAAAAAGTAGGGGAATGTGGGGCAAAGTAGAATACCTAGGATGATTAAAATTTTTCAAAATGAACAAATTGGAAATTTCTTTTTAAATTTTACATGCATACAGAAAGAACATTGTATTTTATTTTACTTGAGTTGAAAAAGTGTTTTTTTTTTTTTTTTTTTGGCATTAAATTTTGCACCTTCAAAAAAAAAAAAAAAAGTCGAAAAATTTAACTTTTTTTTTTCTAATTTGTCAAAGTGAAAAATAAAATATTTTACAAATGAAACATCTTGTGTTCGATTATGAAACATGTTTTTTTACCAAATAAATCAGTAAATGAAAGGATAAATGAAAAGATAATGAAGCAATAAACGAATAATTAAATAAATAAATTATTTAATATATTAAATCTTTAATTAATAATAGTTAATAATAGTTAATAATAGTTATAATTGTTAATAATTGTAAACAGGGTTGCCAGACGTCCCGGATTTCAAGGGACAGTCCCGTATTTTGAAAAATTGTCCCGTGCCCAGGGGAACTTTCAAACGGGGACGGCTTTCGTGCCGTATTCTAGCTATCAACAACATTTTACTAAACAAGGCACTATTTTAAGGTGGGGGGGGGGGGGGAAAGAAAGACAAAAAAAAAAAAAATGTGAAAAAAAAAGCAATATGAAAATTATGTGGTAGCAAACGCAAAAATTATTTTCGTTTTAATTTGGTTTTTGTTTTGGCAGCAGACCATGAGGAGCCGAATGATTGGTTCCTCTTTGCTCATTGAATAATGTTGGAAATATATCTCTGCGCATGCGTCGTCAATCGCAAATAAAAACGATTTTTTTATACTTCGACTGTAATCGGCGACATTTTGTAAGGTTTAATGCTTTGTTACGATTGAAATTTCAGATTTATCATGAAGAGATGTTCTGCGTCGGAAAGCACCCTTAAAAATACACCATATCCTTTAATTGCTATCAACCTCAAATACCCCCCCCCCCCCTTTCACTCCTAGAAGCCTGTTCCGTATTTACTGTTCTTAAACCTGGCAACCCTGGATGTAAATGACGCAAAAAATAAACGAATAGGGAAGTTTTCGATTTTTCAATTTTATTTTTAGATGATAGAGTAACATGTATGAACATCATAGGTGAAAAAAATTTTGCGATACGATAAGTAGTTTTTTTAAATTAATTTTTAAAGTTCAAGCGCCTGTGACGTCAGATGGCATAGGAAGTGACGTCATGCGCTCTTCCGGTAGGGGAGAAGCCAAAGGTCACGCATTCGACTTCGAAGACGAAACGTAAAAGGCTTATCTCCTCGCATTTAACTCCTCGCGTTTCTGAAACATTAAACCTCTCATCCTCTCGGAAATATTCGAATATCCTCATTGCTGAAGATTATTTAGATTGTGCTTTAACGAATCCGGTCTCCATAGTGTGTTGTTCACAAGTATTATTGAATTTCTAAAAAATATAAATATCAGCGCGCTCAAAATGTCCCTAGCGAAAACAATTGATCTTCGGCGGAAGGCTGCCCATTCGCGCCCTCCGACGTAGGCTGGTGACGTTTCAGAAGCGCGCACTTTTGCGCGTGGATTTTAAAAAATTCATTAAAAATCAACCACGGTGTTTTAAAATTCGGCGATGGTGAATTTTTTAGTTTTGAGGGTCAATTAACAATATCCAATAACCAAAATAGGAACATTTAATAGGTTGCAACTTCCCTATTATGTAAGTGATTTAGCAAACGATTGAATCAGTAAACAAAATAAACTATTTCACTTTGCCCTGCATGCGCTGACGATTTATTCCAAATATTTAAACTACAAGTATGCTTAGTGTTAACTAATTGAATGCTGAAAAGAGTATTAGAAGGGTCATTGTTTAAAATGTTAATACCAAGAACTTTATCATTTTATAACAACAAAAATAACTTTTGACTTACACAAAATATTACAACATGAGGATCAATTTTTGAAAACTGCCTTACTATATGCTTTTATCTTCGATGGTACTTTTTACTTCCTTTTTCAAAAAAGGAAGTATTGTATTCGCGAAAAAAATTTCTCTCAAAAATCGGCCTTCATTTCCATTTTGCTCACCCCCGAATGAATGTTGAGTTTTTTCTTCGACTCGATCACATGTGGTTATATGCCTAGGACCGTACAGACGCCTGAAATATCCATTTTGACGACTCCCGAGTTAATTACAATGAATTTTCTCGTGACGTCCGTATGTATGTGTGTATGTATCTCGCATAACTCAAAAACGGTGTGTCCCAGAAAGTTGAAATTTGGTACGTAGACTCCTAGTGGGGCCTAGTTGTGCACCTTCCCTTTTGGTTGCAGTCAGATGTTCCTAAGGGGGTCTTTTGCCCCTTTTTGGGGGGAAATCATTGTTAATTTCGATGTAAACTCAAGTGGTGTTATAATTTGTCGGACACTTAACGATATATTGCCAGTCTTTTGGTCGCCAAGTTTTCTCGCCAACTTGGTGATAAATTTGGCGATTTTTTTTCCTTTTTTAAAAATCTGGTTTCAATTTGGCCACTGTTGGTGATATTTAGAGAGCAAACTATTTAATCACATTAAAATTGCCAATAATGGGGAAATGACATTAAATTGGAGTAAAGGGAAGTCATGTGATGCACACATCGGCTCGTTTCCTGAATGGAATCGATGACATGCGCCACTATATAGTTAAAATACTACCAGATAAGTGGCGCTGTAAGTAGAGTAAATATTTCACCATTTCACTTTGCACATTCCCTTACTTTTTCTTTATTTCTTTTTTTTTTTTGTGTGAAACGAGCATTTAAGACTTGTTGAACGCAAACAAAATATTTAGTCGGCATAGATTTAAAAACTAAACCAGGCCGCAAGAAACGTGATCTTGATCATTGAGGCATTATAAAACAGTGAAAACCTAAGAAATGAACTCATTTAAAATGTCGTCTTAAACGTGAGGAAACCTTGTTGAATTTTGAAAAACTCTTTGCAATGTTTTATATTGTTAAAGGATGACTGGCAATAATTTTCATTCAGTTGATTAAACATTTAGTGCAGTGAAACATAATAGATTGATATGTTTTGAACAATATTGCACCAAAGTTTTTCAAGATGCAGAACTTTCTGAAAAACAAACTTTTAACGGTAGAGATCCCTCTCTACAATCATCACCCCTCCCTCCCCCCCCCCCCAGATTGAAAATCTTATTAAATGCCCCTGTGACTAGAGGTGTGCTGCAGGGTTATTACTGTATTGGGGCGAAGTTTCATTCAACACCCTAGACTTGGTACGCGCAACTAATGTTTTCACTTCCTTTTACTAAAAAGGAAGTATTCTATTCGCAAAAAAAATTTCAATCAAAAATCGGCATTAATTTCTATTTTTCTCACCCTCTAATGAATGTTGAGTTTTTTTTTTCGTCCAGACCACACGCGGATATATGCCTAGGAACCTACAGACACCCGAAATATCCATTTTAACGACCCCCCAGTTAATTACAACGAATTTTCTCCTGACGTCCGTATGTATGTGTGTATGTATCTCACATAACTCAAAAACGGTATGTCCTAGAAAGTTGAAATTTGGTACGTAGACTCCTAGTGGAGCCTAGTTGTGCACCTTCACTTTTGGTTACATTCGGGTGTTTTTAAGGGGGTCGTTTGCTCTTTTTTTTGGGGGGGGGGGGAGCATTGTCAATTTCGATGTAAACTCAAGTGGTGTTATAATTTGTCGAACACTTTGCGATACATCGCTAGTCTTTTGTACGCCAACTTGGCGACAAATTTGGCGATGTTTTTTTATTTTTTTTAATTTTAAATCTGGGTTCAATTTGGCCACTGTTGGTGATATTTAGAGAGTAAACAATGGAATCACATTAAAATTGCCAATAATGGGGGAAAATGACATTAAATTGGAGTGAAAGGAAGTCATGTGATGTACACATCAGCTCGTTTGATTAGGATTTCAGATAGGTAGATTTTGGATAGGTAGAAATTGTCTGAATGATCTTAAATAGATAGAGAAACTCTTGATTTTAAGCTGGTTTTGCTAGTTAGCTGCTCATTTTCACGGTTACTATGAAAATTATAGTGAATGAATTATCAACCCCCAAAAGAAGGTTTTAAAGCATTAAGATACGGGGAACTAGTGATGGCTTGCAGTTTGAGTAGCAGAAACGTTTTTGCTGCATTTTGAAAAGTCTGTGAGTCATGGGTACGTATTGCGAAACATATTGACAGACGAACCATGAACTTTGTAGCTCTCTCGTTCAGGAAAGTAATTTCATAGGTACTTGTAGATGATACTATTTGAAGAAGAAAATATCTTCACAGCGTTTAATTAAACACACACAGAAAAATAATTGCTCTTATTCCGTTTATTAGAAAGTTTGATTCAGCTTCGGTAAAAAAAGGCAGGAGATGCTAAGTCACATAGTACCCTAGATTATTTAGAAGAGCTTTTGGGAAACGTTTTTCTTACTTTGCAGCTGCATTTTTGCCCCCCCCCCTCAAATTCAAAATGGCGTACAAATAAGAAAAAGGTTTCTGTATTTCTGTTTTTTTCTCGTTCAGGAGCGGATACAGACTACCATTTTAAGGGGGGGGGGTATGTTGAAGAATGACCCCCTCCCCCCATGAGGGTTGGGTACGAAACGTTTCCGAAACTTCTATTGTAGCAACGAAAAACACCAAATCGGCCAGGAGTAATTCACCAAAAAAGGTATGAACTATACAAATAGAGTTCAGAAGCCATGAAAAAAAGTTGAATTTGATAAACTTACTCTCAAAAATAGTTCACGAGTTGAAAAGACTTGAAATAGTTTTCATTTCATTCATAAAATGTTTGAACACAATGTGGACGAATACAGTTTCCGACGGTTCATGAACTTAAAAGGGGGGGGTTCATGAACTTAATGACTCTACCCTTGTATCCAACCCTGGTTTCATATCAAAAGTAAAAGATTGAACTGAACTGAAATGATTTCCTCGGGATCAATTAACTTTTGTGTTAGGAATAAAAGCGCGCCAAATCCGGAGACGAATAGTGCGTATGGAGGGTGTAGACATTTCTCGAAAGTGGCGGGTTTTTGGGAGGTCACCTTGAAGAAACTTGCGCTGAAAAAGGAGGGTGGGGGGACGGGCAGATGATCAGCAGTAGCAAAATTTGGTGCGGCGAAAACGGTAAAAGTTTTCGCAAACAAGTGACTTCATTGAATGAATCTATTTTGATTGTGCAGAAAATAGTTTTAATTTGAAAGTCTTGAATGAATTATTGAAAATGGGGATGTACGAGGTGTGATCAAAAAGTACGGTGAATGAATTTTAAAAGCAGCAACTGCTGAAGCTACATCCATATGCTGTGATTTTTCCAGTAGGGTGATCCTGTGAGACGATCGGGGACAATTTGCAACACGTTCGAAATTGTGAAATTGTCAGTCAGCTGCCAGAGTCGTTAGTGAGGTTGAGTTTATCGTGTCTGTCGCGCAACGTGGATTTCGAACAAAACATTATTTTCGAACATTAAGTTTTATTTTCAGTTGCAAAAGAGCTCACTAGGGCCGTGGTAGCCCGATCGGTAGAGTGTCGGATTCGGGGCCGGAGGGTCCCGAGTTCGAAACTCGATGGTCGAAGATCCACCGTCGTCATTAAAGGGGACTGGGCGACGTTAAATAGGCTCGTGGTCTCAATGTCCTCCAAGTGAAACGATACCTCTGGGGGTGCTAGCACCAGGTAGCTATTAGCTCCTGATCTAGTTCTAAATTCTCATTAACTGTTCGATCCGGTGATGGTGCTGCCATCTATTGTTATAAAAAATAATGGAGGCAAGGCACTTAGTATGCAGTCCTCGACATAAATACAGTTGTAGTCAGTTGTGACTCGAAATCGAAAAGAGCTCACGAATTGTAAAATTTTTGCACGGTGTTAATGTGGTAGCTCTGAAGACTGTGTACAAGTGATATGACCGGTTTAAAAAACGGAATTGAGACTGTTGAAGACGAGCAGCGTACGGGACGTCCGGTAACGTTAAAAACAGGAGAAAAGTGGAAACAGTGATTCGTTCAAACAGACAAATGACTATTTAAAAGCTACCGGAATACCTTAGCATCTCATACGGTTCCGTTCAAAGCATTTTAACGCTTCTTTTGGCTTTGCCGTAGTCGAGTAAAAAGGGATTCCTAGTAACCCCGAAACACCTGTCGGCAGTAATTTGCAGTTTTTGTGCATTAAAACTTTAGTAATTCATTCACTTAATTTTCAAGCACAAAGGTATTTATTCGTTGTCAACAACAATTTTTGTTGCTCTAAACTGTTTAAAATCTATATAAATAAAACAGAATATATGAGGCCCCTAGTTTTAAAACCGGATACTTGTAGGAGCGGACAAACGCTCAACTTGTAAAAAGTCCGGTTTTGAAACTGAGGCAGACCTTCCCGCCCCAATTCAAGGGGGAAAGAAGCGGTTTTTGAGCCTAATATTGAGCAGGCAAATAGGCCTTATGATTCTCTACAAGATTAACAAAAAAAAAAGAAAATCGAATTTTTTGTAAGTATCCAGTTTTGAAACTAGGGGCCTCATATATATGTGTATACTGTGTATGTATGTTTCCTATAAAAGTTCAAAGTTTACGTCAAATCTCGACCAAATTTTGTTGGGAGGTTCTCGGGCACCCTAGAAGGAACGAAAGGGGGTTTTCGAACACCAAAATGTACCGAACCGTAATTTAGTTTTCGGACCCGAAAATAGCATTAAATGGCTCTTTCTTCTTGAAATAATTATCCGATTGTGCTCGTAAAAATACCCCTGATTTAGATTTACTTCCTTCGAACTTCAAAGAAACGAAGGCAGCAAAATGACCACGAGAAAAGTTATAAATAAAAATTTTTAAGTAAAGGATCATCAATATTAAGGGGGTCCGGGACACAAAAATCGTCAAATTTTGCAATTTTTTTTATCAAGTGAAAAATTACTCCGTTTTTTTTTTCTACTTAAGAGGACGTTTGAATCTTGTTTCTATCTTAAATAGAACGAAAGATATAATTATGTTTGTTGCATGCACCTAACTAATGTGTACTTAACTTTAAAACTTTAAACGCGTTTTTCTCCATGATGCAATTTTTCCCGATTTCTTGTAGTGATGGGCATAATCGAGTACTCATAATCGAATCACTCGATTATTCAAGATCATTCGAGAACTCGATTATCATGAGTTCTCGATTATCGTATCTCGAGTTCTCGATTATCACTTTTCGAGTTCTCGAGCGATGAACTTCTCGAGTTCTCGATTACCACTTTCCGAGTTCTCGAGTGATCAACTGCTCGAGTTCTCGTTTGTCCTTTCCGAGTGCTCGAGCGATCAACTGCTCGAGTTCTCGCTTTGAACTTCTCGAGATGTCGAGTTCTCGAGATGTCGAGTTCTCGAGATGTTGAGTTCTCGAGATGTCAATCACTCGAGCAGTGTAATTTTCGATCGATTTGAGAATCGAATGAACCTCTCAATATAGTTGACTTCTGACAGGGGTGCCCACCTAGGAAGGTGGGGGGTTATGGCGCAAACTGCGCCATTGACATTTTTAGGGGGGTGATTTAAGGGGTATTTTTCTTATTTTTTGGTGGGCTCTGCGATATTGAGGGGGTGCGCCCTTTTGACCTCAGGGGCACCCTGCTTCTGAAGTGATTCAGTTGCAGGGGCGAATCCGTCATTTAGGGGGTTAGAGGGCTGGCTTTGAAAAGTTCATGATTTTACTTATGAATGGGCATGGTTTTTGTTGCCTTCCGAAAAGATATGCATTGAGACCCTTTAACCCTTCCCCCAGAAAAAATGTGGAATGACGGGCGCGCTGAGGTGCCCACAGGGGAAGTGGGTCATAGTGCAGACTGCGCCATTGAAATTCTCAATGGACGTTAATCTTTTTTAGGGAATATCCTTCTTAAGGGGGGGGGTGAGGGATATTTTTCGCCTTTTTTTGGGGGTGGGGAGGTCTATGCGATATTGAGGTGGATGCCCTTGTCCTCAGGGCGAGTGAGGAACCCTGCTTCTGAAGTGTTTCAGTTGCAGGGGCGGATCCGTCATTTGGGGGGGGGGGGGGGGGTCAGAGGGCTAGCTTTGAAAATTTAATGATGTTTCATTCGAATAGTGTTGTAATTGAATGTATGCTGTCGAATGCTTGATTATCAAATGATTATTTGGTATGCTTTGGTAGTCTAATGATATGTTTGGTGGAAGTGGGGACGCTAATAAGGTTCTAACTTGAGAGGCATTAAAATTAAAATTATATTTCAGGTAAAAAGGGGGAATACTTATGTTGAAAACCGGAGGGGAAGTCTTCCCCCTTACGTCCACCTTCGACTATACCATTGAGTAATGATACAGGTGTAACAGGCAATAACAAAAAAGTTTTAGAGCTCAACTATACAGATTACTGCAGACACGTGTTTCGGGGTTTCAAGGAACCTTTTTTTCAACGCGAAATTGTGAGATTGTGGATGTAAGGACATTACTGGATGTCTTTAGAGACCATTCATTAATTACGTAAGGGTCCCGAGAGGGAGGGGGGTTGGAAAAATGTCTACATACTTGGGGGTGGGGCTTCAAACTCATTCTCACGCAATGTTTTCCCAAGTTGATGTTTTACATTTGAAATTGCGCGGTCAAGTGGTTTGACGGGGATTATATATTTTATTTGTGTTTGGAAAATAAAAAACCTATTAGGACAAGTTGTTTTTTATTTATTTTACGAAGAATGAATAGGGTAAAACATAATAAAAGAACCGCACTATGCATGTTTTATTTTTAATAAGTATCGCATCATATACCAAAAAAAAAAAAATGTCGAAAAAACATTTTAGTACATATTTTATTACACAAAAAGGATTAGTTTAATAATAGTGAATTTTATTTCGATTCCAGTGATGTTAGATTCATTATTTTATTATTTTGAAAAACGAAATGAAATCAATCTTACCTAAGAATAGGGGGAGGAGTTTAAAAAAATTTGCGTACCCTTACATAGGGGGTGGGGTCAAAAAATTGTCAAAATTATCCTTACGTATCTAATGAATGGCCCCTTACTTGCAAAAGCTTACTATTTTGTTCAGAACAGGGTACCTTAAAACTCCAAAACACGTTTCAGCAGTACTCTGTATATATTTGGGATACAAAACGTTTGTTATTTCATGTTACTTCTCGGCACTAAGGTATTTACTTATTACTTAATAAAACAAGTGGTTTGCTTCTCGTGTAATTACTTCCTATGGGTGCAAATAAGAGGGGAGTTTTGACACAAACTGCGGGATTGTAATTTTTAGGGGATTTTGTCTCTTTTAAGGGTATTGCTCTCTGGGAAGAGCTTCATAGGTGGTGCGCCTTCGCTCTTAGGATGGATAGATTTGGAATTATTTTAAAAAAGAATGAATGCTTTTCGCTTGCTTTATTCGAATGAGGTATTAGTTGAATATTTTTCGAACGAAAATTGTTAATTATCATATGAGCGGATTTATGGAGGGGCAAGTGTTGTGTGAGTGGCGGATACAACGGAAAAATCATGGGGGTCATGTCCCCCCAACCTAATCCGTCGACAACAGTATCCGTACACATTGTATTCAAACACTTCATGCATAAAAGTCAACGATGACAGTATCTTTTCATCTCATTCATTATTTTTCAAAGTAAATATTTGAACTAATACTTCGTTTCATTGCTCATGAAATTAATTTGCAACGTTTATCCACAATCAGGTGCCTTATTCCTGACCGATTTGGTGCTTTTTATTGACTCCCAAACAGATTCAGACATTTTTCGTACCAAAAACGGGAATTTCGTTCACGGGGGTGGAGGTGGGGACTTTCTTCAACATGAGCGCCCCTCCCCCCCCCAAAAAAAATGGTTTTCTGTATCCGGCCCTGGTGTGATCCGGTGGTGAATTCTTGAAACAAAGGGTAGAGAATCGCTTTCCATACTGTTTTGAACTTGACAATTATTAAGATCAAATATGTACAATTTTTATTAAAAAGCGAAAGACAATTATAATATGGGCGGTTCTTTGGGCGACAATAGCAGGTTTGAACTTGAGAGTTATTAAACTTAAAAATATATTGAACCAGTATGGTACAAACCGTGTAATTGAAAATGTAAGGTGGTCTTAGCTTTTTTTCGGATTATTGTTTCTTAGGAGGAGGAGGAGGAGAAATTGTCATAAGAGGCGCGCCATTGCTCACAGGGACGGACGGACACCCCCCTGTCTTTCTATAAGGTTTCAGAATCAAATAATAGCTTCTCAAGTGCTTTTTGTAAAAATGATGAAGTAATGAAACTTGGAGCATATTTTTTTCAAACAGTTTACTTTAAATTTTATTCGGCGTATTTAAAAAAATAATTACTTCAAAAATTATGATTTTTTAAAAAAAAGTACCTTAAAAATTTTTCTTCAAATATTTTTTATATTTTATTGAATCAATATTTTTAAAATCGCCGAATAAAAATTACAACTTAGATATTTGTGCGTAATTTATTTTAAAAAAATTGAAAATTGATCAAGAATATTTTGAGTTATAGCATTTTAAAGCAACTCCATTTTTAGAAAAAAAAAAACTAATTAAATTTAAATATTTTTTTTTCCATATTTATGTTATGATTTTGCTTATTAAATAAATGGTGAATCAGTGCAAAAAATTTCAAAACTCTAAAGTATATAATAAAAAAAATTTCAAAATGTGTCCCGGACCCCCTTAGCTGAAATTTATCGTTCATTTGTTACATCAACTTCCAAGCTTAGAGTTATGTAATACTCTATGCTTTTCTTTGTTGCAAGCTTGAGAAATACATTGTCAGAACTCTTGCTGTTTTTGTGTCTGAACTCTCTATTCTTTATTGGTCTTCGTAATTATTTCGTACTTCATCCATAAAGTATCTTCATCATATCTGGTTTTCATATTAAAATCGTCATTATTATGGATGGAACCCCTTACTCCTTATAGGGAAAATTTAGAGTGAGTAGGACCGCTCTTCTTGCACACACAACTTTGAGTGAAAATTTCTATTACAGTATAGGTTTAAGGTTAAACTAAAATTGAAAGTGCAATGAACATAAAAATATAACGCACCTGGGCAACACACAAAACCCTAACAAAACTAACTAAACTACTGAAACTAGTTTGCTAACGTAGTTGACTAACTAAAAAACGAGCCGATGTGTGCATCACATGACTTCCTTTTACCCAAATTTAATGTCATTTCCACATTATTGGCAGTTTTTATGTGATTAAATTGTTTACTCTCTAAATATCTACAACAGTGGCCAAATTGAAAATAAATTTAAAAAAAAAATCGCCAATTTGGCGACAAAACTTGGCGAAAAAAAGATTGGCGATATATTGCCAATTGTCCGACAAATTATTAGACCACTTGAGTTTACATCGAAATTGACAATGATTTCCCCATAAAAAGGGGCAAAAGACCCCCTTAAGAACACCCGAATGTGAAAAGGGAAGGTGCACAACTAGGCTCCACTAGGAGTCGACGTACCAAATTTCAACTTTCTAGGACACACCGACTTGGAGTTATGCGAGATACATACACACATACGCACATACATACGTACACATGGACGTTACGAGAAAATTCATTGTAATTAACCCATGGGTCGTCAAATTGGATATTTCGGGTGTGTGTACGTTTCTAGGCAAATATCAACGTGTGATCGGGTCGAAAAAAAAATAATCAACATTCATTCGGGGGTGAGAAAAATGGAAATGAAGGGCCGATTTTTGAGTGAAAATTTTTTTGCGAATACAATACTTCATTTTTTGTAAAAATTTGACCTAAGTTCTATGACTATGAAATAAGTACAATGAAACCCGAATAAACCAATGACTGTGAGGAATTGTGACATGAGCAGTGTAAAAAAGTATAATATCCATATTCATATTTCAGGCTCCGCGGGGGGGGGGGACGCACTTACCCCAATGATCCACTCCCCCTCCCAACCAACTCTGTATTCCTTTCATCTAAGCGTCAGTTTTTCCGCCGATTTGATGTCTTATATTTTTTGTAACCTTTATAGGTGCAACTTCTTCACGAAGTAGCAGTCCATTATAAATCAAGAAAAAAGGAAAGAAATAATTAAAAAAAGAAACCCACTGATTCGAACTGATCTTTAAAAAGAATGCGGATAACTTTTATATTGTAGTAAAAATCTGTAACCGCCTGAAGAGTATTTAGCAAACATTCGGGTCGCAGTTTAAAACTTTTTTCATTTGATTGAAAATCAAACTGCTCACGGCGCACAGTGGGGCCCAAACCTCAAATAAACTTAGAATTTGGGCCAAAATTGATAAATAGGGGTTTTTGAGGTCGCTGATTATAAATCTGAAGTCAAAATTACTGTAAACAAAATGGCAGTTCCAATGTGGTGAAAACACATGTGAAAAATATGTAAGGATTTTATAAAAATTAATATATGGTGGTTTTCGAAGTCGACCGATTATAATAATCAATGTCTGCTGCAAAATTAAAATGTTTTATTTATTATATGAAAATATTTTGAAATTAAGGAATTAAAAATATTTAAAGAAAAAAGGAATAAAGAAAGAAAAAAAAAAGAATGAGAACAAAGAAACAAATAATCCACTATTATACCGGGAAATAAAATACATTTTATCAATCAATTAGTTAAAATCAGTATCCACAGATTCGGAATTTATGTTAAAATCAGAATCTGTCTTCGAATCGGTGTCTAATATAGAGCTACTTTCCGTTCGCATTCTTGTTGTAATGGTTACTGTAGGAGAAAGTAATATATATATATATATATATATATATATATATATATATATATATATATATATATATATATATATATATATATATATATATATATATATATATATATATATATATAGCAAAATAGTTTGCATTTTACTTTTCATAATTAAAAATGAATTCAAGTTCATAGATTCTTATTTAAATCTGTAATTATAAAACTAAAAATATGATTATTAGTGTAATCTTCACTAACAATAAAGCTGAAAGTCTCTCTGTCCGGATCTCTCTCTGTGTCAGGATCTCTGTCACTCGCATAGCGCCTAGACCGTTCGATCAATTTTCATGAAATTTGGCACACAATTAATTTATAGTATGGGGGTGTGCACCTCAAAGCGATTTTTAGAAAATTCAATTTTGTTCTTTTCTATTCCAATTTTAAGAACATTTTCTCGAGCAAAATTATCATAAGATGGACGAGTAAATTACGTGGAACCGTAGCATGGGCAAGCCAATTGGTGAGAAATGCACCATATCATTATTTGTAAATATATTAGGTGAACCAAAAGACCTTTTAAGTTTCCACCACGGGCAAAGCCGTGCGGGTACCACTAGTCATTTATAATAGCCATTCTACTATTATATACAATATTTTTAAAACTCTTTTTACTTGAGGATTTTATTTTTTCACTTATTAGAACTAAAATTATTGTCAGCATTGTTTGAAACTATTCTACGGGCAAAATACATATAATCTTAATCAATCGAGGGAAAAAGCAAGACTTGTGGGAGGGGACCGGACCCCCTGGACCCCTCCCTTGTGTGAGCCACTAATATACATATATATATATATATATATATACACACAACTTCTCCTGGGATGAGCTCCTTAGGTTTTTATTTATTTAATTAATTAATTTATTTATTTATTTTTTTGTGGAAATTTTCTAATACTGTAAATATACAGATCAGAAGGCATCACGAGCCGATTGAAAATATCTTCCATAGTTTTAGCTCTTGAACATTTTCGCGAAAAATCTTCGCAATATCTTATAATATCTTTGTTTCTACTTTCTTGCGCATCTTCTGATAATTGACCAATTAGTAGTAACGCATGTGCTATTATTTGTGGACCGTGAATTAATAATTTGGTCAACCGAAAAAGGCATGTCATACCACGGATATAACTCTACAAATTTCCTTGCAGATTCTACTGAATATACTTGAAACTTTTCACAATCTATTTCGTGGCAACTTGAAAGAACATGCAGAATCACGAAAAAGCGCTAGATTAACATAGCGCTTAATAACATGTTAGGCAGCTAATAACAGTTAATATTTACGAATTTCGTAAGATAAGGGAGTGAACTAAAGCCCTAAACTTGAATCTTAGTGTTATATGGCGTTATATATGACTTTTTATTTAGTTGAAAATCGAAATATCTGCCATTATTTCGCTTTTGTCAGGGCACTGAAATTTTGCCCCACTGTGCGGTGCGCCTATCACGTCAAGTACTTCGTTTTATATAACCCATATTGAAAGTGAAATGTTATGTTTTTTTGTTATTCAGTAATTGAAATTTGTTTTAATGAGAGTTCTTGCATTTTAAGGTGTCGCCATGGAAGGAGGCAAATGGATATGGTAATCGAAAACTCTGGTGGATAGTTAAAAGTCTTCCCTCATCAAGAGCTCTTCTGAGAAAGGTAAATGATTTGTTTTTCTATACTTCTTAAGCCATTTACAGTTGGGCAAACCGAAACATTGAGAGTAACTGTTCAAAGTTCCGTATGTTACCTACTGGAAGTAACCATAAACAATGGCCCAGCTAAGTTCCGATTATTTTACTCATAAATAAAATGAAAAAAAAAATAATTTGAATTTTGACATCTTGAATTCAAATTATGTTTTTCGCAATTACGAGTGTGTGTATGTAGGCATGTGTGTTTGTGTGTGTGGGGGGGGGGTGTTTGTGTGTACGGGGTATGTGTGTTTGCTTCTGTGTGTAGGTGTTTGTGTCTGTGTGCAGGCAGGAATGTGTGGGTAGTGGTGTGTATGTGTGTGGTATGTATGCGTATGTGGGCATATGTGTTTGTGTTTGTGTGCAAGCATGAATGTGTGGGTAGTTGTGTATGTAGGCGTGTGTGTTTGTGTGTGTATGTGTTTGTATGTGTAGGTGTATGTGTGTATAGGTGTCTGTGTGTATGTGTTTGTGTGTGTATGTGCGCGTGTGTGTATGTGTTTGTGTGTGTATGTGCGCGTGTGTGTGTGTAGTTGTGTATGTATGCGCGTGTGTGTAGGACATGGATGCAACCGGGAGACGGCTTTCGCTATAGGAGCAGCATCGTGAGGAGCCCGCCTGTCCACGGTGATGGTGCAGAGGGTGGCGGTGGGAAAATAAAATCAATGGACATCAAAAACAGTCAAATGAAAGCAATAAGCAATCGTGATTGCTCAAAAAAATACTTTGTTCACGGGGAAAAAATAGAAAAAACTTTTAATATTTTAAAATTGAAGCCAATTTCATATAAAAATGGTAATTTTGTTAAATGTGCAAAAAATCAGATTTTAAATGATAAGTGAAAATATAATATTAAGCTCTCTTAATTAAAAGTGCAGCATAATTAGTAGTTTCAAATGTATGTTAAAAATAGTGTTTAGTAAATTTAAAATACTGTCAATTCATAATTTTTTTGAATGCCTAATATTATGTCTCCCCTCCATCATTTATTTTCACCTCAGAAATAACGACACTGATGAGGTTTGTCACGTAGGTAAGATTCATGTGGGCGAGAAATTTTCCATTAATATAGGCCTAATAGGTACATTTTTCAGGGAAGTTTTTTTTCTTTCGTTGCTACAATCTGCTCATATTAAGCATATGAAAACATGTTTGCTTCTTCTTTTACAACAATTTACAGCCCTGAAATTTAAGTTCACGGAGGTGAGAAGTCAGAAGAACCACACTTTTAAAGCAAAATCTATCTTCTTGTTTTTCGACAAGAATATCACAACTTTCAACTATGGCTGAAAATAAACGAGGGGGCTTAATTGTATCATGGAAAATAAAAGTTGATGTCATTACTGCCACGTGGCAACGAGGAATGACATTTTGTGTTTAGGTAAAGGAGGTAAGAATTTATTGTGTGACATGACTCCTTGTCCTGAAAAAACGAACTAAAACACAATATTAAAAGATTAAATATACTCAAACAATTAGTATTTGAGACAGTTGTGAAAAGAAAAATAGATAAATAAGAATATACTTTTAATCAAACAAGTTATTAACCAACGTCAAGTCACACATGATGTGTGACATGCCACGGGGGTGAGAATTCACATGTTGTGAACCAAAAATAGACAAAAATAAAAATTATTATTAAAAAATTATTCAGTTTTAAATAGATATATTTCTGATGAAGTTAAAAATCATTGTTAAATGAATTGTTCCTTAAAATTTTTACTGTAAAAGGCGTGGGACAGAAAAGTTACTTGAAGAATGATTCATAAGCTTTGCTAGCTTGTTATAGTAAGTTCCGGATTATCCGCCAGCGGATTATCCGTGAATCAGTCAACAATTAGGAACACGTAGTCTTGTAGCAAAAAGAAAACACCAATGGCTGTTTTATTCCTTTCTTTTACAAAAAAGGAAGTATTGTATTCGCGAAAAAATTTTCACTCAAAAATCGGCCTTCATTTCCATTTTTCTCACCCCCGAATGAATGTTGAGTTTTTTTTCGACCCGACCGCACGCGGATATATGCCAAAGAACGTACAAAATATTCATTTTGACGACTCCAGAGTTAATTACAATGAATTTTCTCGTGACGTCCCTGTGTACGTCGTATGTGTGTATGTATCTCGCATAACTCAAAAACGATATGTCCCAGAAAGTTGAAATTTGGTACGTAGACTCCTAGTGGAGCCTAGTTGTGCACCTTCCCTTTTGGCTGCATTCAGATGTTCCTAAGGGGGGTCTTTTGCCCCTTTTTGGAGGGAAATCATTGTTAATTTCGATGTAAACTCAAGTTGTGTTATAATTTGTCGGACACTTGGCGATACATCGCCAGTCTTTTGGTCACCAAGTTCTGTCGCCAACTTGGCGACAAAATTGGCGATTTTTTTTTCTTTTTTTAAAAAATTTGGTTTTAATTTCGCCACTGTTGGTGATATTTTGAGAGTAAACAATTGAATCACATCAAAATTGCCAATAATGGGAAAATGACATTAAATTTGTGTAAAAGGAAGTCATGTGATGCACACATCAGCTCGTTTTTACTTCCTTTTACAGAAAAGTATTAGAGAAAAATTTTCACTCAAAAATTGGCCTTAGTTTCCATTTTGCTCAACCAAAAATGAAGGATGAGTTTCTTTTTTCTACCCGACCACACGTACATATGTACCTAAGAACATATAGACGTCCGAAATATCCATTTTGACGTTTCCCGAGTTAATCACAACGAGTTTTCTAGTGATGTTTGTATATACGTATGTATGAGCGTATGTGTGCATGTGTGTCGCATAAGTGAAGAACGGTATGTCCTAGAGAGTTGAAATTTGGTACGTAGACTCCTAGTGGGGGCTAGTTGTGCATCTCCTGTTTTGGTTGCATTCCGGCCTTTCTAAAGGCGTTTTTTTTTGCCCTTTATTGGGTTGAAATCATTGTTAATTTCGATGCAAACTCAAGTGGTGTTATTTTTTTTTGGGGGGGGGGAGGGGGCATTTAACAATATATCGCCAGTCTTTTGGTCACCAGGTATTTCGGTGATTTTTTTAAAAATCTGGTTTCTATGTGGCCATTGTTTGTGGTATTTAGCGAGTTAACTCTTGAATCACATTAAATTTGCAACAATTGGGAAATGAAATTAAGTTGGTGTAAAAGAAAGTCATGTGAACACACCAGTTCGTTATTTTTTTTTTTTTAATGTGATTGTAAAATGTCAGGTTTTTGGAGATTCATCCGCTATTAACTCATGTAAGATATACAGTAACATTTTAAACGATAGGCTTTAAGGGAAATAGTTTTTTTTAGGGTTTAAATAAACATTTTATTTAATAGGGGTTAAAAAAGAAAAAAAAAATCATGTGATATCCGCATCATACATTTTTATTTATAGGGATTTTTTTTAGAATCTGTGAGGGAAATTAATATTTTCTGTGACACTCAAATTTTCATATTTCAAGGTATAAGGGAAAAATGCCTGGAAACTTATTATCAAAAATAGTTCATATATATTGTACGTTATAGATTAAATATAAATGAACATTGGCATTCACATTGCTAATTTTATAAAATTTATGTAGAAAATAATCACAGTATTTTATAAATTTTTGAATCGACGTTTAACTGGCAAATTGTACTTTTGTTATCTCAGAAACATTGCAACGGTTGCATATATTTCAGCATTTACTTTCTTGAAAGAATTTGTTTTTCTTCTGAAATGTTCTGTTTAAAGATGTACAAAGCTTAACTTTATGAAAAGAAAATGTTTCATGCTAATTATGCATTACTGATGTATTTCTGGTCATGCTTTTCTCTAGAGTGTTTGTCCTTGTTATTGTAACAATGCTGTTAATGTGGGAAGCTTTACTGATCTGACCGATCTCTTTTTATCAGTGTTTACTTTTGTATTGACAAATTTCATAAAAGACGTATTTCGTTTAATGTATGAAATTTTCTGTTATGAACTTCGCTTTTGTATCTAGTCCCCCCTCTCCCCCCCCCAAAAAAAAGTGTTCTGCCGGGAACTCGCTTTACATTCAAAACTGTCAGGGATGTTCTTGCTCTTTTCAAGCAAGTACATTGTTCAAAGAGGATAAAACAATCTTCTTTTAACAATGAGTATTGTTTCCAGAGTTTTTTTTTCCTTAAAGATACATTTCCGAATTTTAGAGTTACCCTAAAGAACACTCACTAAATTCTCAAATTCTCAGTTTCGCGTTTATAGCTTTAGAAGTGCTGCCTGAATACTAGTGATATGTATTTAAATAATTAGATGGTTTTTTGTTTTGCATACACGTTTAGTGATTAAAACTGCAATAAAGCTTCTAAGGAATCTGTGCAGTACCTTTCAGAGTATTGTTTGGTGAGATGAAGTAATTGTCAAATAGTTTTAACATTAGATTAATTTCTCTCTTATTTGAATCATCATTGTTTTGTGCTGCCGGAATGTCGACCATCTAGGGTGAAGAGACCAGTTGCATCTGGTCGGGGATCCCTAGACGACAAGAAAAAAAAAATATATATATAAAAAGCGGCACACAATTTTTCATTTTTAAAATGTAAAGTGTAGTCATAAATGAAGCGTTTTTCATGTATGAAGTATTCGTTTTTCAAATTCAGGTTATTATCCTTTAAAGCAAATGAATATTAGCAATAATAAAATGCAGGGTGCTCCGGCGGGAACTCGTTTTATATTCCATATTGTCAGGGATGTTCTTGCTCTTTTCAAGCAAGTACATTGTTCAAAGAGGATAAAACAATCTTCTTTTAACAATGAGTATTGTTTCCAGAGTTTTTTTTTTCCTTAAAGATACATTTCCGAATTTTAGAGTTACCCTAAAGAACACTCACTAAATTCTCAAATTCTCAGTTTCGCGTTTATAGCTTTAGAAGTGCTGCCTGAATTCTTGTGATATGTATTTAAATAATTAGATGGTTTTTTGTTTTGCATACACGTTTAGTGATTAAAACTGCAATAAAGCTTCTAAGGAATCTGTGCAGTACCTTTCAGAGTATTGTTTGGTGAGATGAAGTAATTGTCAAATAGTTTTAACATTAGATTAATTTCTCTCTTATTTGAATCATCATTGTTTTGTGCTGCCGGAATGTCGACCATCTAGGGTGAAGAGACCAGTTGCATCTGGTCGGGGATCCCTAGACGACAAGAAAAAAAAAATATATATATATATATATATATAAAGCGGCACACAATTTTTCATTTTTAAAGTGTAAAGTGTAGTCATAAATGAAGCGTTTTTCATGTATGAAGTATTCGTTTTTCAAATTCAGGTTATTATCCTTTAAAGCAAATGAATATTAGCAATAATAAAATGCAGGGTGCTCCGGCGGGAACTCCTTTTATATTCCAAATTGTCAGGGATGTTCTTGCTCTTTTCAAGCAAATACATTGTTCAAAGAGGATAAAACAATCTTCTTTTAACAATGAGTATTGTTTCCAGAGTTTTTTTTCCTTAAAGATACATTTCCGAATTTTAGAGTTACCCTAAAGAACACTCACTAAATTCTCAAATTCTCAGTTTCGCGTTTATAGCTTTAGAAGTGCTGCCTGAATTCTTGTGATATGTATTTAAATAATTGCATGGTTTGATGTTTTGCATACACGTTTAGTGATTAAAACTGCAATAAAGCTTCTAAGGAATCTGTGCAGTACTTTTCACAGAGTATTGTTTGGTGAGATGAAGTAATTGTCAAATAGTTTAAACATTAGATTAATTTCTCTCTTATTTGAATCATCATTGTTTTGTGCTGCCGGAATGTCGACCATCTAGGGTGAAGAGACCAGTTGCATCTGGTCGGGGATCCCTAGACGACAAGAAAAAAAAAAATATATATATAAAAAGCGGCACACAATTTTTCATTTTTAAAATGTAAAGTGTAGTCATAAATGAAGCGTTTTTCATGTATGAAGTATTCGTTTTTCAAATTCAGGTTATTATCCTTTAAAGCAAATGAATATTAGCAATAATAAAATGCAGGGTGCTCCGGCGGGAACTCGTTTTATATTCCAAATTGTCAGGGATGTTCTTGCTCTTTTCAAGCAAGTACATTGTTCAAAGAGGATAAAACAATCTTCTTTTAACAATGAGTATTGTTTCCAGAGTTTTTTTTTCCTTAAAGATACATTTCCGAATTTTAGAGTTACCCTAAAGAACACTCACTAAATTCTCAAATTCTCAGTTTCGCGTTTATAGCTTTAGAAGTGCTGCCTGAATTCTTGTGATATGTATTTAAATAATTAGATGGTTTTTTGTTTTGCATACACGTTTAGTGATTAAAACTGCAATAAAGCTTCTAAGGAATCTGTGCAGTACCTTTCAGAGTATTGTTTGGTGAGATGAAGTAATTGTCAAATAGTTTTAACATTAGATTAATTTCTCTCTTATTTGAATCATCATTGTTTTGTGCTGCCGGAATGTCGACCATCTAGGGTGAAGAGACCAGTTGCATCTGGTCGCGGATCCCTAGACGACAAGAAAAAAAAAATATATATATATATATATATATAAAAAGCGGCACACAATTTTTCATTTTTAAAGTGTAAAGTGTAGTCATAAATGAAGCGTTTTTCATGTATGAAGTATTCGTTTTTCAAATTCAGGTTATTATCCTTTAAAGCAAATGAATATTAGCAATAATAAAATGCAGGGTGCTCCGGCGGGAACTCCTTTTATATTCCAAATTGTCAGGGATGTTCTTGCTCTTTTCAAGCAAATACATTGTTCAAAGAGGATAAAACAATCTTCTTTTAACAATGAGTATTGTTTCCAGAGTTTTTTTTCCTTAAAGATACATTTCCGAATTTTAGAGTTACCCTAAAGAACACTCACTAAATTCTCAAATTCTCAGTTTCGCGTTTATAGCTTTAGAAGTGCTGCCTGAATTCTTGTGATATGTATTTAAATAATTGCATGGTTTGATGTTTTGCATACACGTTTAGTGATTAAAACTGCAATAAAGCTTCTAAGGAATCTGTGCAGTACTTTTCACAGAGTATTGTTTGGTGAGATGAAGTAATTGTCAAATAGTTTAAACATTAGATTAATTTCTCTCTTATTTGAATCATCATTGTTTTGTGCTGCCGGAATGTCGACCATCTAGGGTGAAGAGACCAGTTGCATCTGGTCGGGGATCCCTAGACGAGAAGAAAAAAAAATATATATATATATAAAAAGCGGCACACAATTTTTCATTTTTAAAATGTAAAGTGTAGTCATAAATGAAGCGTTTTTCATGTATGAAGTATTCGTTTTTCAAATTCAGGTTATTATCCTTTAAAGCAAATGAATATTAGCAATAATAAAATGCAGGGTGCTCCGGCGGGAACTCCTTTTATATTCCAAATTGTCAGGGATGTTCTTGCTCTTTTCAAGCAAATACATTGTTCAAAGAGGATAAAACAATCTTCTTTTAACAATGAGTATTGTTTCCAGAGTTTTTTTTCCTTAAAGATACATTTCCGAATTTTAGAGTTACCCTAAAGAACACTCACTAAATTCTCAAATTCTCAGTTTCGCGTTTATAGCTTTAGAAGTGCTGCCTGAATTCTTGTGATATGTATTTAAATAATTGCATGGTTTGATGTTTTGCATACACGTTTAGTGATTAAAACTGCAATAAAGCTTCTAAGGAATCTGTGCAGTACTTTTCACAGAGTATTGTTTGGTGAGATGAAGTAATTGTCAAATAGTTTAAACATTAGATTAATTTCTCTCTTATTTGAATCATCATTGTTTTGTGCTGCCGGAATGTCGACCATCTAGGGTGAAGAGACCAGTTGCATCTGGTCGGGGATCCCTAGACGACAAGAAAAAAAATATATATATATATATAAAAAGCGGCACACAATTTTTCATTTTTAAAATGTAAAGTGTAGTCATAAATGAAGCGTTTTTCATGTATGAAGTATTCGTTTTTCAAATTCAGGTTATTATCCTTTAAAGCAAATGAATATTAGCAATAATAAAATGCAGGGTGCTCCGGCGGGAACTCGTTTTATATTCCAAATTGTCAGGGATGTTCTTGCTCTTTTCAAGCAAGTACATTGTTCAAAGAGGATAAAACAATCTTCTTTTAACAATGAGTATTGTTTCCAGAGTTTTTTTTTCCTTAAAGATACATTTCCGAATTTTAGAGTTACCCTAAAGAACACTCACTAAATTCTCAAATTCTCAGTTTCGCGTTTATAGCTTTAGAAGTGCTGCCTGAATTCTTGTGATATGTATTTAAATAATTAGATGGTTTTTTGTTTTGCATACACGTTTAGTGATTAAAACTGCAATAAAGCTTCTAAGGAATCTGTGCAGTACCTTTCAGAGTATTGTTTGGTGAGATGAAGTAATTGTCAAATAGTTTTAACATTAGATTAATTTCTCTCTTATTTGAATCATCATTGTTTTGTGCTGCCGGAATGTCGACCATCTAGGGTGAAGAGACCAGTTGCATCTGGTCGGGGATCCCTAGACGACAAGAAAAAAAAAAATATATATATATATATATATATAAAAAGCGGCACACAATTTTTCATTTTTAAAGTGTAAAGTGTAGTCATAAATGAAGCGTTTTTCATGTATGAAGTATTCGTTTTTCAAATTCAGGTTATTATCCTTTAAAGCAAATGAATATTAGCAATAATAAAATGCAGGGTGCTCCGGCGGGAACTCGTTTTATATTCCAAATTGTCAGGGATGTTCTTGCTCTTTTCAAGCAAATACATTGTTCAAAGAGGATAAAACAATCTTCTTTTAACAATGAGTATTGTTTCCAGAGTTTTTTTTTCCTTAAAGATACATTTCCGAATTTTAGAGTTACCCTAAAGAACACTCACTAAATTCTCAAATTCTCAGTTTCGCGTTTATAGCTTTAGAAGTGCTGCCTGAATTCTTGTGATATGTATTTAAATAATTGCATGGTTTGATGTTTTGCATACACGTTTAGTGATTAAAACTGCAATAAAGCTTCTAAGGAATCTGTGCAGTACCTTTCAGAGTATTGTTTGGTGAGATGAAGTAATTGTCAAATAGTTTTAACATTAGATTAATTTCTCTCTTATTTGAATCATCATTGTTTTGTGCTGCCGGAATGTCGACCATCTAGGGTGAAGAGACCAGTTGCATCTGGTCGGGGATCCCTAGACGACAAGAAAAAAAAAATATATATATATAAAAAGCGGCACACAATTTTTCATTTTTAAAATGTAAAGTGTAGTCATAAATGAAGCGTTTTTCATGTATGAAGTATTCGTTTTTCAAATTCAGGTTATTATCCTTTAAAGCAAATGAATATTAGCAATAATAAAATGCAGGGTGCTCCGGCGGGAACTCGTTTTATATTCCAAATTGTCAGGGATGTTCTTGCTCTTTTCAAGCAAGTACATTGTTCAAAGAGGATAAAACAATCTTCTTTTAACAATGAGTATTGTTTCCAGAGTTTTTTTTTCCTTAAAGATACATTTCCGAATTTTAGAGTTACCCTAAAGAACACTCACTAAATTCTCAAATTCTCAGTTTCGCGTTTATAGCTTTAGAAGTGCTGCCTGAATTCTTGTGATATGTATTTAAATAATTAGATGGTTTTTTGTTTTGCATACACGTTTAGTGATTAAAACTGCAATAAAGCTTCTAAGGAATCTGTGCAGTACCTTTCAGAGTATTGTTTGGTGAGATGAAGTAATTGTCAAATAGTTTTAACATTAGATTAATTTCTCTCTTATTTGAATCATCATTGTTTTGTGCTGCCGGAATGTCGACCATCTAGGGTGAAGAGACCAGTTGCATCTGGTCGGGGATCCCTAGACGACAAGAAAAAAAAAATATATATATATAAAAAGCGGCACACAATTTTTCATTTTTAAAATGTAAAGTGTAGTCATAAATGAAGCGTTTTTCATGTATGAAGTATTCGTTTTTCAAATTCAGGTTATTATCCTTTAAAGCAAATGAATATTAGCAATAATAAAATGCAGGGTGCTCCGGCGGGAACTCGTTTTATATTCCAAATTGTCAGGGATGTTCTTGCTCTTTTCAAGCAAGTACATTGTTCAAAGAGGATAAAACAATCTTCTTTTAACAATGAGTATTGTTTCCAGAGTTTTTTTTTCCTTAAAGATACATTTCCGAATTTTAGAGTTACCCTAAAGAACACTCACTAAATTCTCAAATTCTCAGTTTCGCGTTTATAGCTTTAGAAGTGCTGCCTGAATTCTTGTGATATGTATTTAAATAATTGCATGGTTTGATGTTTTGCATACACGTTTAGTGATTAAAACTGCAATAAAGCTTCTAAGGAATCTGTGCAGTACTTTTCACAGAGTATTGTTTGGTGAGATGAAGTAATTGTCAAATAGTTTAAACATTAGATTAATTTCTCTCTTATTTGAATCATCATTGTTTTGTGCTGCCGGAATGTCGACCATCTAGGGTGAAGAGACCAGTTGCATCTGGTCGGGGATCCCTAGACGACAAGAAAAAAAAAAATATATATATATATATATAAAAAGCGGCACACAATTTTTCATTTTTAAAATGTAAAGTGTAGTCATAAATGAAGCGTTTTTCATGTATGAAGTATTCGTTTTTCAAATTCAGGTTATTATCCTTTAAAGCAAATGAATATTAGAAATAATAAAATGCAGGGTGCTCCGGCGGGAACTCGTTTTATATTCCAAATTGTCAGGGATGTTCTTGCTCTTTTCAAGCAAGTACATTGTTCAAAGAGGATAAAACAATCTTCTTTTAACAATGAGTATTGTTTCCAGAGTTTTTTTTTCCTTAAAGATACATTTCCGAATTTTAGAGTTACCCTAAAGAACACTCACTAAATTCTCAAATTCTCAGTTTCGCGTTTATAGCTTTAGAAGTGCTGCCTGAATACTAGTGATATGTATTTAAATAATTGCGTGGTTTGATGTTTTGCATACACGTTTAGTGATTAAAACTGCAATAAAGCTTCTAAGGAATCTGTGCAGTACTTTTCACAGAGTATTGTTTGGTAAGATGGAGTAATTGTCAAATAGTTTAAACATTAGATTAATTTCTCTCTTATTCGAATCATCATTGTTTTGTGCTGCCGGAATGTCGACCATCTAGGGTGAAGAGACCAGTTGCATCTGGTCGGGGATCCCTAGACAACAAGAAAAAAAAAATATATATATATATATATAAAAAGCGGCACACAATTTTTCATTTTTAAAATGTAAAGTGTAGTCATAAATGAAGCGTTTTTCATGTATGAAGTATTCGTTTTTCAAATTCAGGTTATTATCCTTTAAAGCAAATGAATATTAGCAATAATAAAATGCAGGGTGCTCCGGCGGGAACTCGTTTTATATTCCATATTGTCAGGGATGTTCTTGCTCTTTTCAAGCAAGTACATTGTTCAAAGAGGATAAAACAATCTTCTTTTAACAATGAGTATTGTTTCCAGAGTTTTTTTTTTCCTTAAAGATACATTTCCGAATTTTAGAGTTACCCTAAAGAACACTCACTAAATTCTCAAATTCTCAGTTTCGCGTTTATAGCTTTAGAAGTGCTGCCTGAATTCTTGTGATATGTATTTAAATAATTGCATGGTTTGATGTTTTGCATACACGTTTAGTGATTAAAACTGCAATAAAGCTTCTAAGGAATCTGTGCAGTACTTTTCACAGAGTATTGTTTGGTGAGATGAAGTAATTGTCAAATAGTTTAAACATTAGATTAATTTCTCTCTTATTTGAATCATCATTGTTTTGTGCTGCCGGAATGTCGACCATCTAGGGTGAAGAGACCAGTTGCATCTGGTCGGGGATCCCTAGACGACAAGAAAAAAAAATATATATATATAAAAAGCGGCACACAATTTTTCATTTTTAAAATGTAAAGTGTAGTCATAAATGAAGCGTTTTTCATGTATGAAGTATTCGTTTTTCAAATTCAGGTTATTATCCTTTAAAGCAAATGAATATTAGAAATAATAAAATGCAGGGTGCTCCGGCGGGAACTCGTTTTATATTCCAAATTGTCAGGGATGTTCTTGCTCTTTTCAAGCAAGTACATTGTTCAAAGAGGATAAAACAATCTTCTTTTAACAATGAGTATTGTTTCCAGAGTTTTTTTTTCCTTAAAGATACATTTCCGAATTTTAGAGTTACCCTAAAGAACACTCACTAAATTCTCAAATTCTCAGTTTCGCGTTTATAGCTTTAGAAGTGCTGCCTGAATACTAGTGATATGTATTTAAATAATTGCGTGGTTTGATGTTTTGCATACACGTTTAGTGATTAAAACTGCAATAAAGCTTCTAAGGAATCTGTGCAGTACTTTTCACAGAGTATTGTTTGGTAAGATGGAGTAATTGTCAAATAGTTTAAACATTAGATTAATTTCTCTCTTATTCGAATCATCATTGTTTTGTGCTGCCGGAATGTCGACCATCTAGGGTGAAGAGACCAGTTGCATCTGGTCGGGGATCCCTAGACAACAAGAAAAAAAAAAATATATATATATATATAAAAAGCGGCACACAATTTTTCATTTTTAAAATGTAAAGTGTAGTCATAAATGAAGCGTTTTTCATGTATGAAGTATTCGTTTTTCAAATTCAGGTTATTATCCTTTAAAGCAAATGAATATTAGCAATAATAAAATGCAGGGTGCTCCGGCGGGAACTCGTTTTATATTCCATATTGTCAGGGATGTTCTTGCTCTTTTCAAGCAAGTACATTGTTCAAAGAGGATAAAACAATCTTCTTTTAACAATGAGTATTGTTTCCAGAGTTTTTTTTTTCCTTAAAGATACATTTCCGAATTTTAGAGTTACCCTAAAGAACACTCACTAAATTCTCAAATTCTCAGTTTCGCGTTTATAGCTTTAGAAGTGCTGCCTGAATTCTTGTGATATGTATTTAAATAATTGCATGGTTTGATGTTTTGCATACACGTTTAGTGATTAAAACTGCAATAAAGCTTCTAAGGAATCTGTGCAGTACTTTTCACAGAGTATTGTTTGGTGAGATGAAGTAATTGTCAAATAGTTTAAACATTAGATTAATTTCTCTCTTATTTGAATCATCATTGTTTTGTGCTGCCGGAATGTCGACCATCTAGGGTGAAGAGACCAGTTGCATCTGGTCGGGGATCCCTAGACGACAAGAAAAAAAAATATATATATATAAAAAGCGGCACACAATTTTTCATTTTTAAAATGTAAAGTGTAGTCATAAATGAAGCGTTTTTCATGTATGAAGTATTCGTTTTTCAAATTCAGGTTATTATCCTTTAAAGCAAATGAATATTAGAAATAATAAAATGCAGGGTGCTCCGGCGGGAACTCGTTTTATATTCCAAATTGTCAGGGATGTTCTTGCTCTTTTCAAGCAAGTACATTGTTCAAAGAGGATAAAACAATCTTCTTTTAACAATGAGTATTGTTTCCAGAGTTTTTTTTTCCTTAAAGATACATTTCCGAATTTTAGAGTTACCCTAAAGAACACTCACTAAATTCTCAAATTCTCAGTTTCGCGTTTATAGCTTTAGAAGTGCTGCCTGAATACTAGTGATATGTATTTAAATAATTGCGTGGTTTGATGTTTTGCATACACGTTTAGTGATTAAAACTGCAATAAAGCTTCTAAGGAATCTGTGCAGTACTTTTCACAGAGTATTGTTTGGTAAGATGGAGTAATTGTCAAATAGTTTAAACATTAGATTAATTTCTCTCTTATTCGAATCATCATTGTTTTGTGCTGCCGGAATGTCGACCATCTAGGGTGAAGAGACCAGTTGCATCTGGTCGGGGATCCCTAGACAACAAGAAAAAAAAAAAATATATATATATATATAAAAAGCGGCACACAATTTTTCATTTTTAAAATGTAAAGTGTAGTCATAAATGAAGCGTTTTTCATGTATGAAGTATTCGTTTTTCAAATTCAGGTTATTATCCTTTAAAGCAAATGAATATTAGCAATAATAAAATGCAGGGTGCTCCGGCGGGAACTCGTTTTATATTCCATATTGTCAGGGATGTTCTTGCTCTTTTCAAGCAAGTACATTGTTCAAAGAGGATAAAACAATCTTCTTTTAACAATGAGTATTGTTTCCAGAGTTTTTTTTTTCCTTAAAGATACATTTCCGAATTTTAGAGTTACCCTAAAGAACACTCACTAAATTCTCAAATTCTCAGTTTCGCGTTTATAGCTTTAGAAGTGCTGCCTGAATTCTTGTGATATGTATTTAAATAATTGCATGGTTTGATGTTTTGCATACACGTTTAGTGATTAAAACTGCAATAAAGCTTCTAAGGAATCTGTGCAGTACTTTTCACAGAGTATTGTTTGGTGAGATGAAGTAATTGTCAAATAGTTTAAACATTAGATTAATTTCTCTCTTATTTGAATCATCATTGTTTTGTGCTGCCGGAATGTCGACCATCTAGGGTGAAGAGACCAGTTGCATCTGGTCGGGGATCCCTAGACGACAAGAAAAAAAAATATATATATATAAAAAGCGGCACACAATTTTTCATTTTTAAAATGTAAAGTGTAGTCATAAATGAAGCGTTTTTCATGTATGAAGTATTCGTTTTTCAAATTCAGGTTATTATCCTTTAAAGCAAATGAATATTAGAAATAATAAAATGCAGGGTGCTCCGGCGGGAACTCGTTTTATATTCCAAATTGTCAGGGATGTTCTTGCTCTTTTCAAGCAAGTACATTGTTCAAAGAGGATAAAACAATCTTCTTTTAACAATGAGTATTGTTTCCAGAGTTTTTTTTTCCTTAAAGATACATTTCCGAATTTTAGAGTTACCCTAAAGAACACTCACTAAATTCTCAAATTCTCAGTTTCGCGTTTATAGCTTTAGAAGTGCTGCCTGAATACTAGTGATATGTATTTAAATAATTGCGTGGTTTGATGTTTTGCATACACGTTTAGTGATTAAAACTGCAATAAAGCTTCTAAGGAATCTGTGCAGTACTTTTCACAGAGTATTGTTTGGTAAGATGGAGTAATTGTCAAATAGTTTAAACATTAGATTAATTTCTCTCTTATTCGAATCATCATTGTTTTGTGCTGCCGGAATGTCGACCATCTAGGGTGAAGAGACCAGTTGCATCTGGTCGGGGATCCCTAGACAACAAGCAATAATAAAAAAAAAAAAATATATATATATATATAAAAAGCGGCACACAATTTTTCATTTTTAAAATGTAAAGTGTAGTCATAAATGAAGCGTTTTTCATGTATGAAGTATTCGTTTTTCAAATTCAGGTTATTATCCTTTAAAGCAAATGAATATTAGCAATAATAAAATGCAGGGTGCTCCGGCGGGAACTCGTTTTATATTCCAAATTGTCAGGGATGTTCTTGCTCTTTTCAAGCAAGTACATTGTTCAAAGAGGATAAAACAATCTTCTTTTAACAATGAGTATTGTTTCCAGAGTTTTTTTTTCCTTAAAGATACATTTCCGAATTTTAGAGTTACCCTAAAGAACACTCACTAAATTCTCAAATTCTCAGTTTCGCGTTTATAGCTTTAGAAGTGCTGCCTGAATTCTTGTGATATGTATTTAAATAATTGCATGGTTTGATGTTTTGCATACACGTTTAGTGATTAAAACTGCAATAAAGCTTCTAAGGAATCTGTGCAGTACTTTTCACAGAGTATTGTTTGGTAGAAGATGATAGTAATTGTCAAATAGTTTAAACATTAGATTAATTTCTCTCTTATTTCTCTCTTATTCGAATCATCATTGTTTTGTGCTGCCGGAATGTCGACCATCTAGGGTGAAGAGACCAGTTGCATCTGGTCGGGGATCCCTAGACGACAAGAAAAAAAAAAAATATATATATATATAAAAAGCGGCACACAATTTTTCATTTTTAAAATGTAAAGTGTAGTCATAAATGAAGCGTTTTTCATGTATGAAGTATTCGTTTTTCAAATTCAGGTTATTATCCTTTAAAGCAAATGAATATTAGCAATAATAAAATGCAGGGTGCTCCGGCGGGAACTCGTTTTATATTCCAAATTGTCAGGGATGTTCTTGCTCTTTTCAAGCAAGTACATTGTTCAAAGAGGATAAAACAATCTTCTTTTAACAATGAGTATTGTTTCCAGAGTTTTTTTTTCCTTAAAGATACATTTCCGAATTTTAGAGTTACCCTAAAGAACACTCACTAAATTCTCAAATTCTCAGTTTCGCGTTTATAGCTTTAGAAGTGCTGCCTGAATACTAGTGATATGTATTTAAATAATTGCGTGGTTTGATGTTTTGCATACACGTTTAGTGATTAAAACTGCAATAAAGCTTCTAAGGAATCTGTGCAGTACTTTTCACAGAGTATTGTTTGGTGAGATGGAGTAATTGTCAAATAGTTTAAACATTAGATTAATTTCTCTCTTATTCGAATCATCATTGTTTTGTGCTGCCGGAATGTCGACCATCTAGGGTGAAGAGACCAGTTGCATCTGGTCGGGGATCCCTAGACAACAAGAAAAAAAAAAATATATATATATATATAAAAAGCGGCACACAATTTTTCATTTTTAAAATGTAAAGTGTAGTCATAAATGAAGCGTTTTTCATGTATGAAGTATTCGTTTTTCAAATTCAGGTTATTATCCTTTAAAGCAAATGAATATTAGCAATAATAAAATGCAGGGTGCTCCGGCGGGAACTCGTTTTATATTCCATATTGTCAGGGATGTTCTTGCTCTTTTCAAGCAAGTACATTGTTCAAAGAGGATAAAACAATCTTCTTTTAACAATGAGTATTGTTTCCAGAGTTTTTTTTTTTCCTTAAAGATACATTTCCGAATTTTAGAGTTACCCTAAAGAACACTCACTAAATTCTCAAATTCTCAGTTTCGCGTTTATAGCTTTAGAAGTGCTGCCTGAATTCTTGTGATATGTATTTAAATAATTGCATGGTTTGATGTTTTGCATACACGTTTAGTGATTAAAACTGCAATAAAGCTTCTAAGGAATCTGTGCAGTACTTTTCACAGAGTATTGTTTGGTGAGATGAAGTAATTGTCAAATAGTTTAAACATTAGATTAATTTCTCTCTTATTTGAATCATCATTGTTTTGTGCTGCCGGAATGTCGACCATCTAGGGTGAAGAGACCAGTTGCATCTGGTCGGGGATCCCTAGACGACAAGAAAAAAAAAAAAAATATATATATATAAAAAGCGGCACACAATTTTTCATTTTTAAAATGTAAAGTGTAGTCATAAATGAAGCGTTTTTCATGTATGAAGTATTCGTTTTTCAAATTCAGGTTATTATCCTTTAAAGCAAATGAATATTAGAAATAATAAAATGCAGGGTGCTCCGGCGGGAACTCGTTTTATATTCCAAATTGTCAGGGATGTTCTTGCTCTTTTCAAGCAAGTACATTGTTCAAAGAGGATAAAACAATCTTCTTTTAACAATGAGTATTGTTTCCAGAGTTTTTTTTTCCTTAAAGATACATTTCCGAATTTTAGAGTTACCCTAAAGAACAGTCACTAAATTCTCAAATTCTCAGTTTCGCGTTTATAGCTTTAGAAGTGCTGCCTGAATACTAGTGATATGTATTTAAATAATTGCGTGGTTTGATGTTTTGCATACACGTTTAGTGATTAAAACTGCAATAAAGCTTCTAAGGAATCTGTGCAGTACTTTTCACAGAGTATTGTTTGGTAAGATGGAGTAATTGTCAAATAGTTTAAACATTAGATTAATTTCTCTCTTATTCGAATCATCATTGTTTTGTGCTGCCGGAATGTCGACCATCTAGGGTGAAGAGACCAGTTGCATCTGGTCGGGGATCCCTAGACAACAAGAAAAAAAAAATATATATATATATATATAAAAAGCGGCACACAATTTTTCATTTTTAAAATGTAAAGTGTAGTCATAAATGAAGCGTTTTTCATGTATGAAGTATTCGTTTTTCAAATTCAGGTTATTATCCTTTAAAGCAAATGAATATTAGCAATAATAAAATGCAGGGTGC
>NW_026557844.1:0-60419 GCF_026930045.1 Uloborus diversus
GGTTTATGATGTTTATTGCAGTTCTGCCCGCTCTGTTCCTGTTTTGAAATTCAGCTTATTGACTTTCCATAAATTCACTTATTAGAATCAAAAAAGAAATATAATCCATTTTTGAATTGAAATTCAACATGATTTTTGAATTTTATGATTTATAATGCAGTTCTGCCCCCCCCCCCCCTCCATTCCTGTTTTGAAATTTAGCTCTTCAACTTTATGGTTTTAAATATGTGTATCAAAAAATTAAAATAATCCATTTTTTAGTTGAAGTGCATAATGATTTATGAAATTAATTATTTATAAGTTATGTTGAATAAATGAATGCAGTTCTCCCCCCCCCCCCTCTCTTGTTTTTAAGTTTAGCTCTTTTATTTTTAAGAATTTAAATATAAGTATTAAGAAATAAATATAATTCATTTTTTGATCGATGTGCAACATTCTTTATGAATTTTATGGTTTATGATGTTTATAGCAGTTCAGCCCGCACTGTTCCTGTTTTAAATTCAGCTTATTGGCTTTCATAAATTCACTTATTAGAATCAAAAAAGAAATATAATCCATTTTTGAATTGAAATTCAACATGATTTTTGGATTTTATGATTTATAATTCAGTTCTGACCCCCTCCATTCCTGTTTTGAAATTTAGCTCTTAAACTTTATAATTTTAAATATGAGTACCAAAAAAATAATATAATCCATTTTTTAGTTGAAGTGCATAATGATTTATGAAGTTTATTATTTATAAGTTATGTTGAATAAATGAATGCAGTTCTCCCCCCCCCCTCTCTTCTTGTTTTTAAATTTAGCTCTTTTATTTTTAAGAATTTAAATAATAGTATTAAGAAATAAATATACTTCATTTTTTAATTGATGTGCAACATTCTTTATAAATTTTATGGTTTATGATGTTTATTGCAGTTCTGCCCGCACTGTTCCTGTTTAGAAATTCAGCTTATTGAATTTCATAAATTCACTTATTAGAATCAAAAAAGAAATGTAATCCATTTTTGAATTGAAATTCAACATGATTTTTGGATTTTATGATTTATAATGCAGTTCTGCCCCCCTCCATTCCTCTTTTAAAATTTAGCTCTTAAACTTTATGATTTTAAATATGAGTATCAAAAAATTAATATAATCCATTTTTTAGTTGAAGTGCATAATGATTTATGAAATTTATTATTTATAAGTTATGTTGAATAAATGAATGCAGTTCTCCCCCCCCCTCTCTTCTTGTTTTTAAATTTAGCTCTTTTATTTTTAAGAATTTAAATATTAGTATTAAGAAATAAATATACTTCATTTTTTAATTGATGTGCAACATTCTTTATAAATTTTATGGTTTATGATGTTTATTGCAGTTCTGCCAGCACTGTTCCTGTTTAGAAATTCAGCTTATTGAATTTCATAAATTCACTTATTAGAATCAAAAAAGAAATGTAATCCATTTTTGAATTAAAATTCAACATGATTTTTGGATTTTATGATTTATAATGCAGTTCTGCCCCCCCCCCCTCCATTCCTGTTTTGAAATTTAGCTCTTCAACTTTATGATTTTAAATATGAGTATCAAAAAATTAATATAATCCATTTTTTAGTTAAAGTGCATAATGATTTATGAAATTTATTCAACATAACTTATAAATAATAAATGAATGCAGTTCTCCCCCCCCTCTCTTCTTGTTTTTAAATTTAGCTCTTTTATTTTTAAGAATTTAAATATTAGTATTAAGAAATAAATATACTTCATTTTTTAATTGATGTGCAACATTCTTTATGAATTTTATGGTTTATGATGTTTATAGCAGTTCTGCCCGCACTGTTCCTGTTTTGAAATTCAGCTTATTAACTTTCATAAATTCACTTATTCGTATCAAGAAAGGAATATAATCCATTTTTGAATTGAAATTCAACATGATTTTTGAATTTTATGATTTATAATGCAGTTCTGCCCCCCTCCATTCCTGTTTTGAAATTTAGCTCTTCAACTTTATGATTTTAAATATGTGTATCAAAAAATTAAAATAATCCATTTTTTAGTTGAAGTGCATAATGATTTATGAAATTTATTATTTATAAGTTATGTTGAATAAATGAATGCAGTTCTCCCCCCCCCCTCTCTTCTTGTTTTTAAATTTAGCTCTTTTATTTTTAAGAATTTAAATATTAGTATTAAGAAATAAATATACTTCATTTTTTAATTGATGTGCAACATTCTTTATGAATTTTATGGTTTATGATGTTTATTGCAGTTCTGCCCGCACTGTTCCTGTTTAGAAATTCAGCTTATGGAATTTCATAAATTCACTTATTAGAATCAAAAAAGAAATGTAATCCATTTTTGAATTGAAATTCAACATGATTTTTGAATTTTATGATTTATGATGCAGTTCTGCCCCCCTCAATTTCTGTTTTGAAATTCAGCTCTTCAACTTTATGATTTTAAATAAGAGTATCAAAAAATTAATATAATCCATTTTTTAGTTGAAGTGCATAATGATTTATGAAATTATTATTTATGTTATATTGAATAAATGAATGCAGTTCTCCCCCCCCCCCTCTCTTTTTGTTTTTAAATTTAGCTCTTTTATTTTTAAGAATTTAAATATTATTATTAAGAAATAAATATAATTCATTTTTTGATCGATGTGCAACATTCTTTATGAATTTTATGGTTTATGATGTTTATTGCAGTTCTGCCCGCACTGTTCCTGTTTTGAAATTCAGCTTATTGAATTTCCTAAATTCCATTATTAGAATCAAAAAAGAAATATAATCAATTTTTGAATTGAAATTCAACATGATTTTTGAATTTTATGATTTATAATGCAGTTCTGCCCCCCCCCCTCCATTCCTGTTTTGAAATTTAGCTCTTTAACTTTATGATTTTAAATATGAGGATCAAAAAATTAATATAATCCATTTTTTAGTTGAAGTGCATAATGATTTATGAAATTTATTATTTATAAGTTATGTTGAATAAATGAATGCAGTTCTCCCCCCCCCTCTCTTCTTGTTTTTAAATTTAGCTCTTTTATTTTTAAGAATTTAAATATTAGTATTAAGAAATAAATATACTTCATTTTTTAATTGATGTGCAACATTCTTTATGAATTTTATGGTTTATGATGTTTATTGCAGTTCTGCCCGCTCTGTTCCTGTTTTGAAATTCAGCTTATTGACTTTCATAAATTCACTTATTAGAATCAAAAAAGAAATATAATTCATTTTTGAATTGAAATTCAACATGATTTTTGAATTTTATGATTTATAATGCAGTTCTGCCCCCCCCCCCTCCATTCCTGTTTTGAAATTTAGCTCTTCAACTTTATGGTTTTAAATATGTGTATCAAAAAATTAAAATAATCCATTTTTTAGTTGAAGTGCATAATGATTTATGAAATTAATTATTTATAAGTTATGTTGAATAAATGAATGCAGTTCTCCCCCCCCCTCTCTTGTTTTTAAGTTTAGCTCTTTTATTTTTAAGAATTTAAATATAAGTATTAAGAAATAAATATAATTCATTTTTTGATCGATGTGCAACATTCTTTATGAATTTTATGGTTTATGATGTTTATAGCAGTTCAGCCCGCACTGTTCCTGTTTTAAATTCAGCTTATTGGCTTTCATAAATTCACTTATTAGAATCAAAAAAGAAATATAATCCATTTTTGAATTGAAATTCAACATGATTTTTGGATTTTATGATTTATAATTCAGTTCTGACCCCCTCCATTCCTGTTTTGAAATTTAGCTCTTAAACTTTATAATTTTAAATATGAGTACCAAAAAAATAATATAATCCATTTTTTAGTTGAAGTGCATAATGATTTATGAAGTTTATTATTTATAAGTTATGTTGAATAAATGAATGCAGTTCTCCCCCCCCTCTCTTCTTGTTTTTAAATTTAGCTCTTTTATTTTTAAGAATTTAAATAATAGTATTAAGAAATAAATATACTTCATTTTTTAATTGATGTGCAACATTCTTTATAAATTTTATGGTTTATGATGTTTATTGCAGTTCTGCCCGCACTGTTCCTGTTTAGAAATTCAGCTTATTGAATTTCATAAATTCACTTATTAGAATCAAAAAAGAAATGTAATCCATTTTTGAATTGAAATTCAACATGATTTTTGGATTTTATGATTTATAATGCAGTTCTGCCCCCCTCCATTCCTCTTTTAAAATTTAGCTCTTAAACTTTATGATTTTAAATATGAGTATCAAAAAATTAATATAATCCATTTTTTAGTTGAAGTGCATAATGATTTATGAAATTTATTATTTATAAGTTATGTTGAATAAATGAATGCAGTTCTCCCCCCCCCCCTCTCTTCTTGTTTTTAAATTTAGCTCTTTTATTTTTAAGAATTTAAATATTAGTATTAAGAAATAAATATACTTCATTTTTTAATTGATGTGCAACATTCTTTATAAATTTTATGGTTTATGATGTTTATTGCAGTTCTGCCAGCACTGTTCCTGTTTAGAAATTCAGCTTATTGAATTTCATAAATTCACTTATTAGAATCAAAAAAGAAATGTAATCCATTTTTGAATTAAAATTCAACATGATTTTTGGATTTTATGATTTATAATGCAGTTCTGCCCCCCCCTCCATTCCTGTTTTGAAATTTAGCTCTTCAACTTTATGATTTTAAATATGAGTATCAAAAAATTAATATAATCCATTTTTTAGTTAAAGTGCATAATGATTTATGAAATTTATTCAACATAACTTATAAATAATAAATGAATGCAGTTCTCCCCCCCCTCTCTTCTTGTTTTTAAATTTAGCTCTTTTATTTTTAAGAATTTAAATATTAGTATTAAGAAATAAATATACTTCATTTTTTAATTGATGTGCAACATTCTTTATGAATTTTATGGTTTGTGATGTTTATAGCAGTTCTGCCCGCACTGTTCCTGTTTTGAAATTCAGCTTATTAACTTTCATAAATTCACTTATTCGTATCAAGAAAGGAATATAATCCATTTTTGAATTGAAATTCAACATGATTTTTGAATTTTATGATTTATAATGCAGTTCTGCCCCCCTCCATTCCTGTTTTGAAATTTAGCTCTTCAACTTTATGATTTTAAATATGTGTATCAAAAAATTAAAATAATCCATTTTTTAGTTGAAGTGCATAATGATTTATGAAATTTATTATTTATAAGTTATGTTGAATAAATGAATGCAGTTCTCCCCCCCCCCCTCTCTTGTTTTTAAGTTTAGCTCTTTTATTTTTAAGAATTTAAATATAAGTATTAAGAAATAAATATAATTCATTTTTTGATCGATGTGCAACATTCTTTTAGAATTTTATGGTTTATGATGTTTATTGCAGTTCTGCCCGCACTGTTTCTTTTTTTTTTTTTTTTTCAGCTTATTGACTTTCCTAAATTCACTTATTAGAATCAAAAAAGAAATATAATCCATTTTTAAATTGAAATTCAACATGATTTTTGAATTTTATGATTTATAATGCAGTTCTGCCCCCCCTCCATT
Source organism: Uloborus diversus (assembly GCF_026930045.1). Lineage (NCBI taxonomy): Eukaryota > Metazoa > Arthropoda > Arachnida > Araneae > Uloboridae > Uloborus > Uloborus diversus. The sequence goes on from NW_026557844.1 coordinate 5,517, forward strand.
CCTGTTTTGAAATTTAGCTCTTCAACTTTATGATTTTAAATATGAGTATCAAAAAATTAATATAATCTATTTTTTAGTTGAAGTGCATAATTATTTATGAAATTTATTATTTATAAGTTATGTTGAATAAATGAATGTAGTTCTCTCCCCCCCCTCTCTTCTTTTTTTTAAATTTAGCTCTTTTATTTTTAAGAATTTAAATATTAGTATTAAGAAATAAATATAATTCATTTTTTGATCGATGTGCAGCATTCTTTATGAATTTTATGGTTTATGATGTTTATTGCAGTTCTGCCCGCTCTGTTCCTGTTTTGAAATTCAGCTTATTGACTTTCATAAATTCACTTATTAGAATCAAAAAAGAAATATAATTCATTTTTGAATTGAAATTCAACATGATTTTTGAATTTTATGATTTATAATGCAGTTCTGCCCCCCCCCCCCTCCATTCCTGTTTTGAAATTTAGCTCTTCAACTTTATGGTTTTAAATATGTGTATCAAAAAATTAAAATAATCCATTTTTTAGTTGAAGTGCATAATGATTTATGAAATTTATTATTTATAAGTTATGTTGAATAAATGAATGCAGTTCTCCCCCCCTCTCTTGTTTTTAAGTTTATCTCTTTTATTTTTAAGAATTTAAATATTAGTATTAAGAAATAAATATAATTCATTTTTTGATCGATGTGCAACATTCTTTATGAATTTTATGGTTTATGATGTTTATTGCAGTTCTGCCCGCACTGTTCCTGTTTTGAAATTCAGCTTATTGACTTTCCTAAATTCACTTATTAGAATCAAAAAAGAAATATAATCCATTTTTGAATTGAAATTCAACATGATTTTTGAATTTTATGATTTATGATGCAGTTCTGCCCCCCCTCAATTTCTGTTTTGAAATTCAGCTCTTCAACTTTATGATTTTAAATAAGAGTATCAAAAAATTAATATAATCCATTTTTTAGTTGAAGTGCATAATGATTTATGAAATTATTATTTATGTTATATTGAATAAATGAATGCAGTTCTCCCCCCCCCCCTCTCTTTTTGTTTTTAAATTTAGCTCTTTTATTTTTAAGAATTTAAATATTATTATTAAGAAATAAATATAATTCATTTTTTGATCGATGTGCAACATTCTTTATGAATTTTATGGTTTATGATGTTTATAGCAGTTCAGCCCGCACTGTTCCTGTTTTGAAATTCAGCTTATTGACTTTCATAAATTCACTTATTAGAATCAAAAAAGAAATATAATCCATTTTTGAATTGAAATTCAACATGATTTTTGAATTTTATGATTTATAATGCAGTTCTGCCCCCCTCCATTCCTGTTTTGAAATTTAGCTCTTCAACTTTATGATTTTAAATATGTGTATCAAAAAATTAAAATAATCCATTTTTTAGTTGAAGTGCATAATGATTTATGAAATTAATTATTTATAAGTTATGTTGAATAAATGAATGCAGTTCTCCCCCCCTCTCTTGTTTTTAACTTTAGCTCTTTTATTTTTAAGAATTTAAATATAAGTATTAAGAAATAAATATAATTCATTTTTTGATCGATGTGCAACATTCTTTATGAATGTTATGGTTTATGATGTTTATTGCAGTTCTGCCCGCACTGTTCCTGTTTTGAAATTCAGCTTATTGAATTTCCAAAATTCACTTATTAGAATCAAAATAGAAATATAATCCATTTTTGAATTGAAATTCAACATGATTTTTGGATTTTATGATTTATAATGCAGTTCTGCCCCCCCCCCCCTCCATTCCTGTTTTGAAATTTAGCTCTTTAACTTTATGATTTTAAGTATGAGGATCAAAAAATTAATATAATCCATTTTTTAGTTGAAGTTTATAATGATTTATGAAATTTATTATTTATAAGTTATGTTGAATAAATGAATGCAGTTCTCCCCCCCCCCCCTCTCTTCTTGTTTTTAAATTTAGCTCTTTTATTTTTAAGAATTTAAATATTAGTATTAAGAAATAAATATACTTCATTTTTTAATTGATGTGCAACATTCTTTATGAATTTTATGGTTTATGATGTTTATTGCAGTTCTGCCCGCTCTGTTCCTGTTTTGAAATTCAGCTTATTGACTTTCATAAATTCACTTATTAGAATCAAAAAAGAAATATAATTCATTTTTGAATTGAAATTCAACATGATTTTTGAATTTTTTGATTTATAATGCAGTTCTGCCCCCCCCCCCCTCCATTCCTGTTTTGAAATTTAGCTCTTCAACTTTATGATTTTAAATATGTGTATCAAAAAATTAAAATAATCTATTTTTTAGTTGAAGTGCATAATGATTTATGAAATTAATTATTTATAAGTTATGTTGAATAAATGAATGCAGTTCTCCCCCCCCCCTCTCTTGTTTTTAAGTTTAGCTCTTTTATTTTTAAGAATTTAAATATAAGTATTAAGAAATAAATATAATTCATTTTTTGATCGATGTGCAACATTCTTTATGAATTTTATGGTTTATGATGTTTATAGCAGTTCAGCCCGCACTGTTCCTGTTTTAAATTCAGCCTATTGGCTTTCATAAATTCACTTATTAGAATCAAAAAAGAAATATAATCCATTTTTGAATTGAAATTCAACATGATTTTTGAATTTTATGATTTATAATGCAGTTCTGCCCCCCCCCCCCCTCCATTCCTGTTTTGAAATTTAGCTCTTTAACTTTATGATTTTAAATATGAGTATCAAAAAATTCATGTAATCCATTTTTTGTTGAAGTTTATAATGATTTATGAAATTTATTATTTATAAGTTATGTTAAATAAATGAATGCAGTTCTCTCCCCCCCTCTCTTCTTGTTTTTAAATTTAGCTCTTTTACTTTTAAGAATTTAAATATTAGTATTAAGAAATAAATATAATTCATTTTTTGATGGATGTGCAACATTCTTTATGAATTTTATGGTTTATTATGTTTATTGCAGTTTTGCCCGCACTGTTCCTGTTTTGAAATTCAGCTTATTGACTTTCCTAAATTCACTTATTAGAATCAAAAAAGAAATATAATTTATTTTTGAATTGAAATTCAATATGATTTTTGGATTTTATGATTTATAATGCAGTTCTGCCCCCCTCCATTCCTGTTTTGAATTTTAGCTCTTAAACTTTAAGATTTTAAATATGAGTATCAAAAAATTAATATAATCCATTTTTTAGTTGAAGTGCATAATGATTTATGAAGTTAATTATTTATAAGTTATGTTGAATAAATGAATGCAGTTCTCCCCCCCCCCCCCTCACTTCTTGCTTTTAAATTTAGCTCTTTTATTTTCAAAAATTTAAATATTAGTATTAAGAAATAAATATAATTCATTTTTTGATCGATGTGCAACATTCTTTATGAATTTTATGGTTTATGATGTTTATTGCAGTTCTGCCCGCACTGTTCCTGTTTGAAATTCAGCTTATTGAATTTCATAAATTTACTTATTAGAATCAAAAAAGAAATGTAATCCATTTTTGAATTGAAATTCAACATGATTTTTGGATTTTATGATTTATAATGCAGTTCTGCCCCCCTCCATTCCTGTTTTGAAATTTAGCTCTTTAACTTTATGATTTTAAATATGAGTATCAAAAAATTAATATAATCCTTTTTTTAGTTGAAGTGCATTATGATTTATGAAATTAATTATTTATAAGTTATGTTGAATAAATGAATGCAGTTCTCTCTCCCCCCTCTCTTCTTGTTTTAAAATTTATCTCTTTTATTTTTTAGAATTAAAATATTAGTATTAAGAAATAAATATACTACATTTTTTAATCGATGTGCAACATTCTTTATGAATTTTATGGTGTATGATGTTTATTGCAGTACTAAATGTAAAAAAAAATACCAACGGCTGATTCTTACTTCATAAATCAATTTTTATCTCAACAGTTTTTCCATTTGCCTTTATTTGGGTCGATTGATCCAATTATTGCTTCCGTAGAAATGTGTAATGACATAGCGATGGAATGGGATCCGTTGGGGTATAGTGTTGCTGTGATACATTGGCTATGACCTAGACAATCTCTCTCTCCTATTGCTTTTAACTCTTTTAGGGGAGTTCAGTGTAAACGGAACATGTCACTGGAACGGATTGGAGTCGGAATACTTTTGCAAAATCACAACGAAAGTGACCCATCTCAACTCGGTGCCAATTAAAATTCCCTCTTACTCCCTGAAAGAAGTAAACATTGTCAGGGTCATAGCTCAATTTATCAGAACTGAACACTAGAATTGGAAACCGAAGTTCATTATTTCAACTGTAACTTCTTTCCTTTCTTTTGGATAAATTGAGACATGAAATTTTGTGCATTGTGTCCAACTCCGACAGTAGCTCCGAATGAAAAATTAGACCTTAAACCGGTTTGTTAGCGAATGAAATCGGTTTACATTAACCCCATGGAAACAAGGGCTTCTTTCCTCTTGAGGTTGATGTGATTAATAATCGCAATATATACAATCAGTTAAGAAATTTATATAAAGTCCTGCACTAATCATACTCAATCTGCTGCCCATAGTTCAACCCAAATATAATCCAAAATCCTTTTAAAAGAAAAATCACGCGAAAAGTTAATATATTTACAAAATATGTAAAATACACACAAGTGTAATTCACATCACAATTTAAATCTTTCAAAAAAATGTAAAATGAAAAACTAAGTTGTTTCCATTTACTTTAGAGTACAGCATGTATGAGAGTAAATGGAAGCACCTAAATTGCTCATTGAAAATATCTGGGAAGGTGAAATTCATAACTAAATGTGTTTTGTTATCATCTGCTCAGTATATTAAAACTAATTGAAACCAGTTACTTTACATTTGAGCAAAACATAAGGTCATTTGATTTCAAAAAAACGATTTCTTTTTCAGTGTCGTTTTCAAACTGTGATGATGCCTACACGAGAAGTTTGGAAGTTGGAGGAACTGTTAGAACGTCTTCTTTATGTTACTTAATCTTCTCTGATCAATAGTCTAGTTTCAGAAATCACCACCAAATATGGTAAGTTTCTTTGCCATTTACCCTATGTTTCATTTTTCTCATACTTACCCTATACCAATGCATTCAGAGTTTTCAAAGAAGCCCGTTTAGCATGGTCTCATTTTTGTAGGACTAATAAACTGAGCTATCAGCTCGAAAGGTATTAAAACCGCAAATTCCTTGGTGAAAACTTAATTGCTGAATCAAAAGTAAACCAATATTTTTTTTAAAAATTAAAACACGCTTTTATTAGCTTCACTTGTATGTTTGTGAGTGACTCTCCTTTGGACTAAGAGCTGGTGGCTGATTACTGTTAGTACATTCCACCACTTTATGAACGGTCCACGGGTCTTCGCTGACGTTCACTTCCGGGAATCTTCGGGCGTGCGTTCCAATCCCGTCTACTCCCAAATTAAATTTATAATCTTGCAACTCAATTTTCGCCCACTTTTTGTGATCGGATTCTTTTAAAACTTGGAATGCAACCTCAGTCCCGATGACAATGCAATATTCTATAATCAAATTAATTTATCAACAATAAGTTATTGGTTTATTCTAATTAACACGCTATTATTAGCTTAACTTGTACAGTAGAACCTCGATTATCCGAAGTAATTGGGACCGAACCTACTTCGGATAATCGAAAACTTCGGATAATCGAGAATTCATCTATAATCATCTAGTTTAATATGTAGAGTCGTCGTTCAACTGTTATGGCTATTTTTACTGTTAAAGAAATTAAAATTATAAATGAAAATTAATTTATTTCTGGAACAAAATTTACAATGGTTTAAATGGAAGTTTCGTCTGGTACAATTTCGCCGTCCTTTGCCGTGCAGCTCTATCCCGAAGTTTTTTTAAAATCACGAGTTCAGAGGAATCACACTGTTCCTGTTGTTCCAACCAAGCAAGACCTTTTGCAAAACTCTCAAATGCATCATTGTTACTTACCTTATTTGTTCCAGAATCATTCTCATCTTCATCATCATCATCTTCTTTTGGAAAATTCCGGACTTCTGCTATTAAGTCCTCATCATTGAGCAACTGGAAGCCTGCATCTTCCATGTCACAATTCAACCAAACTGTAATTTCTCTATCACCACAATTTTCAAAGCCTTTCATTGTGCTGAAAACGCTTGAAAACTCAGTAACAATATCTTTCGCAATGTCAGTAGCATTTTCATCTGTGCCACTTGAAAAATTCGGCAAAAGTTTTCTCCAACTTCGTCTTAGTGTCGATTGCGGCAAAGATTCCCACGCGTCACTGATCGTATAAATGCAGTCTTTGATGTTGATAGTTTTCCAAAACTCAACTATTGAAACTGCACCAGATTCAGAATCTCCTTCAAAAAGTAATTTTCTGATAAACTGCTTTCGGTAACGTCGTTTTAAAGATTCTAAGACTCCCTGATCCATAGGCTGCAGCAGAGATGTTGTATTGGGGGGCAAAAATAAACACCGGATGTTACCAGATTTTAAAGAGTTATGTTCCGGATGAGCTGGACAGCTGTCGAATAACAGAAGCGCTCCATTCAAATGTTTTTTTTTTCTTGCCAAGATTTCACTGCAGGCACGAAAATATCAAAAAACCACTTGGAAAACAAATTGGAATCCATCCAAGCATTTTTTTGATTTAAATAGTGTACAGGAAGAGCAGATCTGTTTACATTCTTAAAACATCTCGGATTCTTACTTTTCCCAACAACAGCTAGTTCAAGCTTGTGGGAACCCGATGCGTTGGAGCAGGCTAAAACAGTGATCCTACCTTTCATTCGTTTCCTTCCGGGAGCAGAAGTTTCATTTACCGCAGCTAAAGTTTTTTCAGGAAGGGCCTTCCAATACAGTCCGGTTTCATCGCAGTTGTAAATTTGATCTGGGGATAAATTCTCATCTCTTATCAAATCTTCAATCTTTGCAACAAATAAATCAACTGCTCCGACATTTCCAGACAATTTTCCCCCCTCGATATTGAGTTACCTTATACCATGGCGAATTTTGAATTTCTCTAACCAGCCACTACTGGCTTTGAAGTCATCAGAACCACCAAGCTTCGAGTTGAGAATCAAAGCTTTTTCTTGAATCATTGGTCCAGATAGGGGTATTCCTTCACATCTTTTCTGCACAAACCATTTGTACAAAGTCGCATCTAAATCTGTATGATCGGCTAATTTCCTTGTTTTTCGGAATTTGGCACCTTTCGTGATATCAAACTCAGCAAAACACTTTTTAATTTTTTCCGAGTTTCTTTTCATTTCGCTCACGGTTGACACACCAACGTGAAACTCTTTCGCAAGTTTTGTAACAGCTTCACCAGATTCTAGTCTCGTTACAATATCATACTTTTCCTGTATGGTTAATACGATTCTTTTTCTCTTAATGGAAGCCATCATAAAGAAGAAAACATGAGTTTCAAAAATAAGAAAACCAATGCGTTAGTTCTATCAGATCCCCCGGCAGGTCAAAACTACCAACTTCACTGATAGCACTCAAGAAAATTCTGATCGAAAATGTATGAGCAGAAAAAGAGAACCCACAGATTAGCACGAAATTTCCGGGAAATTTCGAATTCTGGCCAACTGCCCAGCCCAACGCGACAGAGAACAGCAAACAGGTTTTCCTTTTTTTTCCCTTTTCCTGGAATAGGTTCACAAAGGATAAGTGACACAGAGTGACCTCCCCCTTTTCAAATTCTGCTGCGAAGAAAACTTCTCTGCTCTTGAGATTACAAAAGAGGTGATTCTTTGCACTCTTACAATCAGACGGTGCAATAACATTTGATTGTTCTGGGCCTCGGCATTATGACCTTCCAAATTTCGAAATGACATGTGCTTTTGTTTAGAACAGGAACGCTTGAAAGTAGGGGAGAGTATACTCATACCAAGAATTGAGCTAGTGAGAAGGAATTCCAAACTATTTATCTGCACTCGTAGTTTGGAAAAAACGGCTGACATGCAAAAGAAATGTGGGGAGAAAAAATTTAAAAATGGATGTTCGTTTAGAGAAAATTTTAGATAATAATAGGAAAAAAAGAGAGAATTGAAACCGACTTCGATTAGCGGAGAGTTTCGGTTAATAGAGGTTCGGATAAGAGAGGTTCTACTGTATGTTTGTGCGTCCACTTGTTATCCATGCAAAAATGTAAATAGGCAGCCCCCCACCCTTTTTTTTCTATTACAGTAAAATTAGGGGTTTGGTCAATTACTTTATATACTTGCCATCCACATGTTGTTTTTAACTTTTTACTTCATTTTGCTACCAAATTGTACTTTTTTAGTTTTTTAAACTATTATTTTTATACATAGGACGGAATTTGTTCCGGGCTATTAAGTAAATTAAGTCCAGAGGTAAGGATTTTTTTTTTAGTACAGAATCAGAAGCTGCGTCAGTGCCACAAATTCTAAATGTTTATCATTAAGGGTGCTCTTCACTGAGAGTCTGAAAGATTCGGATCTAATGTTAACCTACGAGGAAAGTTGGAGCTTGTTTTACAAATTCCTGTGAAGTTTTCAGATCAATTTTTTTTCTGAGTATTTTTCAAGACTATGTCTGTGTATTTTAGTTTTTACTTTTTTGATGTGTCCATTCTCCGATTTTTTAAAATTCGAGAAAAAATGAATTTCTACGAAAACGAGGTATTGTTGGACATTTCGCTCTGTAAAACATCTGGAACTCATGCTATCGAAATTTTAAGAACGCCCTAATACGCAAAACATTTCCAGCTCTCTTTTGAAATCTTGTTTGAAATAATGCGACCATTTTTTAAACAAATATCAGGTTCTAACTATTGAAAAAAATTTCAAAATACGTTCACTTTTTGCATTCGCCCTGCCCCTCATAGTAAACGCCCCTTTTTTGAGGAGAGAGAGCTACCCCTCAATGACCTTCGCTGGACGTTCTCTTTTTTCCTAAGGCTTTCTTGAAGAATCAAGTGCTTTTGAAAGTGATTTCATGTAGATGCGTGCTATTAGCTGTTAAATTAGCAACATATGCTTTTTTTTTTTTTTCAAATTTGTGGTTTAAAAAGAAATAGATTGGAAAGGGATATTTCTGAGTCAAATTGTTTATTAACAATATAATGAACATTGTTACAATGCTGTCAAATGCGAAAAGTTGACATTTTTCCCTTCCAGTAGAAAATCTTACTACTATTATATATGCGAAAGTTTGTCTGTATGGATGTATGGATGTTTGTTACTCTTTCACGCAAAAACTACTGAACGGATTTTGATGAAATTTGACAATAATATAGCTTTTGCATCAGAATAACACATAGGGTAGTTTTATTCCCGTTATGGGGGGCAAAACCCCCTTAGGGGGCAATAAAACCCAATTTTCATATAAATTCTCTAATATGGGGATGAAAAAATACCTGCACATATTTACATTATATGTCCATCGAAAGCTCTGATTTTTCGGCTGAAGATGGCACCTGTTCGAAATTTCTAAGTAGAATAAAAAACGAGTTATGAGCTTTTTAGTTCTATGTTCGAAGACTTTCCTCAACTCAATACAGTATTTAGTGTATCATCTCAACTCCCTGTCGATAGCGACAATTGTATTGTTGACTATCTTTGCTTTTCGTGACTGTTCAAGGCTTTTCGCTAGTCAAATCTTGATGTAAGATTTTTGCACAAGATTGGCAAATGCTACATGGATTTGGCTGATTATTTTCCATTTTAATGAAACATTGAGGCAATTAATACGTTTTTTAAAAAAATTATTTGTGTTGACTGGGTATTTAATCGATCAGCAGGAATCTAGCCAAACTTTTTTTTGTGGAATCGTTTCAATAGCTAAGGCATTTGGCAATTTTTTCAACTGTCACTGTTTGTGAAGCTAAAGAGTATGCAATACTGTTTCTCGGTTTTCACCATGTTTAAAAATTCCGCCAAGTTAATTTTGGTAAAAAGATCATTAAGTACTATGAGGTATTGAAGTTTAAATTAATCCGCCAAATTAGTGAAACAACATTCGTAAATAACTTTAAAACTACTATTAAAATGTAAATTAATCCACCAAATTCATTTTTTATCTCCAGTCTCACCAGGCGACTATGATAGTGCATTGGCGAATTTATTTAAAATTTTTATGAAACTTTTCATTTTCTTTTTTGTGTGTGTATTTTTCAGGGTTAATGATGCTAATTAGGATTTTGTGGAATTAATGTCCCTATTTCAATGGTGACAATAGAGATTATTGTTCTTTCTTTCTTTTATTTTGTTTTTGTTTTTTTATTTGTTTTTTTATCCTATTGGACCTGTACTGATGAAGATTTTTGAAAATAATCATGAGCCGGTGTAGCGCTTGATATTATTTGTCGAAGATTGGGAAGAGAACTGTTTCACTTTATTTAAGAATAGTTGACCTCACTCGAATTGGATTTTTTGAAAATTACCCAAAGTAACTTATTTAGAACTCTTAAATGTTTTCGTGATTTATTTTGTGTAATTTTTTCGGTGTCCTCCCAGTTTCGCTGACATATCATTTACCCCTCTTCCCCCTGATTTTCAATTTTAATCACACCTTTTGATACATTTAAAGGGGCAGGCAATTTGAAATGTCAGCGAAACTGGAGACAAACTTTTTTTGGTAACTATTTGACCTCTGCCTGTGTTGACCGTTAACTTGAATCGATTGAAAAAAAAAACTACATCAACGTGAGCGAAGCCGCAGGTAAAAGCTAGTATTTTTATATCGGATTAAATCGTATTCCAGATTCTAGATACTAGGTATTTTGCATCGTTTTACATGTGTTTTATGTTACTACAAATGTACACACATAAAGTGCTTTCCACAGCTCAACAAACGTTTTTGAAAATTATTTGTGTCTTTAAGAGCCAGACTCGTCAAATTTCTTTAGAAGGTAGATGATACACATTGAACATGTAATTCATAATATACAGTAAAATTCATTGAATTTCAGAATCGGGACTAGAAATTTATTTGGTTGAAACAAGTATTTCATTGCATTAGTATACGTTGAAATAGGATTTTACTGTATTTCTCTTTAGAAAACTTCCTAAGGAAGAAAACGATGCATAATTTGACCCCAAATAGAATCGCGAGACGTTTCTTATGGGGTCGCAATATTACTCCTTATTTTAAGACATGTACGATATTATACAGTTTTTAAAACATTACGTGAGAAATTAAATAGCATAGTTTTTATTTTCCAGTGCAGCAATGCGAATTGTAGCTAATTTTATTTTTATTAAAGACTATTTCGTAGCTTACATTTTGGGTCATAATTCCTGCATTTTACCTCAAGTTTTTATTTATTGCCGGAAACAATGAAAAAAAAAATAATAAGTTAAAATACTTATTTTTAATTAACTGTTTTGGAAATAACTTAAATATATCGATATTGTGATTAACTGCAAGTTTTGAGTGTTTAAATCAAAAAATCATGTACTTGTGTTATTCCATACTTTTCAGAGTGAATCAAGCTTGTACAGATAGTCTTTACAATTAAAAAACAAGTTTTATATTTTTTTAAATACGTTTGCTTAAATATTATTTCTCCAACAGCACTATCATTTTTGGAAAACAACTAAAATTCAGGACAATATTTATTCTTCCAAAAAAAAAATAAGTTTTTTTTTTTTTTTTTTGAGCAATTGCAAATGTTTATTATCTTTACTTGACCAAAGCTGATTTTTCAGATTGTCATGATGACAAGAATAACTCTAGCTCGTTGTTTTAATATTTACTAAGAAATCAAATTTTCGTCGCCATGGTTACTAATTGTTTGTGTTCATTCAAGGTTTTTCTTAAGTAGATTTTACTTTTAAAAGGGGAGGGGGGTGTAAAATTACATTTCAGGGAAAAAAAACATCAATGTGGATGAAATTAAAAACAAAATTTCATCCAAATACAAAATTTCCAGATTACTAATACCGACATTTAATATTGATAAGAAAACAAAAATACAGAAGGCTTTCTGATATCTTCAGAAACTTTTCACAATAGAAATAATTTTTTTTTAAATTCATCTTTTTAAAAATTTGGAAGCTGTATTTTTGGAGAATAAAAATACTTTTCAAAAACATTTATTCAGTTGCGGAAAACATTCCGTACACCAACATACTCATTAAATACATAGGAAATCATGAAAAATATGTTAGTAATTTAATATGATTCGGTTAATGTAAAAAACACACCATGCTAGAATTACTAAGCATTGTATGTGGGTCATTCCATGCGAAATGAGCAAATCAGTTGTGGCTGACATGTCACAGATTTCCATGAAAATTGTTATTTAGATAAACCATACATATTTGTGAGGGAATGCAAAGTATGAAAGTTTAAAAACGGTTTGTTGCTTTGTTATTGAAATTAGAAGTTGATGCTTACGCTAAGTCTAAATTTTCAGAGTTCATTGCTACCCGTTTGTGACTCCATAAGTTATAAACGTACACTTAAAAAATAAATATTTCCGCATTCTATAAACAATTCTCTATTGAGAAAGAGCAAAGTAAAATTTATTCTGATCTTTTTTTGAATCTGAGATATTAACAAAGATTGAAATTTTGCCAATTTACTTCAGATTTTAAATCACTGTTCTAGCTCTTTTAATGAAAAAATAACAGTAAAAATGATTCAGATTGAAAATCTATCTATAACTAACTATCTGCTTTAATTTAGTAACTGTTTATGAATTTCTTGATGACTAAATTGTACTTTAAAAAATCGAAAACTTCCAAAAATTTCATTTTTTCCTCTGTTTCAGATGTTTTTTTTTTTTTTTTTTTTGAAAATGAGGGAATGCTCTAAATTTACTCATTTTTTTTACGAAACATATTGAAGTGTCTTTTAGATGCTACTAAATTTTAATCATTGGTATCAGCGTATTTTTGGTACTAGAGTAACGAAGTAAGGTAAAATTTCATTAGTTACTACTTTTTATTTTGTAAGTTTAGTAAATCTAACCATTTCTTTCGTGTTTGATTTTCTCAAAAGCATGTTTATGAAGTACAGTCTGAAATGTACATTTTTTTAATTGAAATAAATGTTAGTTTTACTTGCTTTTGCATCATTTAGTCGTTTATCTAATGCTTTGAATTCTTGTAATTTCACATAAGGGTCAATCCATACAGGTTCCACACAGTATAAACTACTCATCAAATTAAAATAATTATTTTGAAAATTATAATGTTTTTTTCAGTATAATGTATTATATAGGGCACAATATACATAATTTAAGAAGGTGCCATGACTTTTTCACTTTTTATTTCTGTTTTAGTGTGTGAATTGACTAGCAAAATTGCTTAATTTCAAAGACCTGTATCTTTTTTACAAATTAAATACTAAAAACAATATGTATAACATGTATAGTACTTGAACGGCAGATTCAATTGGCCAAGAAATGTTATTTTCAATTCCATCCCCTTTTGGTTTATAGGGGTCTAAAAATACCATTTTCGTCATTTTTTCGATTTTTGTCGTCATTTTTCCAATTTTTGAGGGGCTGTAATCTATAAAGGGTGCACAAACACACAGCAACAAATACATATTCTTTTTAGCATGGTGCCAGTGATTAGTTTTTGTCGTATTTCATTTTGTGTTTTCGTCCCCTACGTGGGTTATCCCCCTTTGAAATGAGTAAAATTTTTACATTTGGTCTTGAACTTTAACCTGCTGCCATTATTTTAATTATTAACTTACAGCTTCGTTATTCAGCATGTAAGACTATAAACTTATGCACTTTAACATCAAAGCGTTAAATTAACTGTCATAAATGTAATTCAAATAGATTTCGGCCAAAATGCAAAGGTCTAAGAGTCCCATTTTTGACTACGAAAATCACCTTTGATGACCTCTAAAAAATCAAAGGTCCAGTTGAGAGAAAAAAATAAAAATGGTTTTAAACATCTTTCATATGCAGCTTTTAGGAATATGAATTTCAAAAAAAAAAAAAATTAAAAATGGTCGAGCTCACCCATCCGTCGAACCTGTATGGATTGAATCACAAAACAAAAAAAAGCTATTTTTCTGAATTTTATTTTACGTTTGGAAATCAAAAACCAATTTCGATCTTCTTCAAGCAAATAGTAGAAATACAGCTCTATATTCTTGTAAAATTTTAAAGTTGTCTGAATTTTCCCTCATTTGAATTTTTGTGTCTATGTGAAGGGGAAAATCATCACTTTACAAAATGTCACTAAGTTTAAAACTGATTTTGAAGACAAAGGAGTTAAAATACAACTTCAAAAGTAAGGTATTTCTTTTATGATACTTAGCACATTATTGGGTATTAATTTCATCAAAGCTAATGCATTCCTTAAAGATTGATTTTAAAAAATAAAATGCTTAATTCTGAGAAAATTGAAATATTTTCAGTATTTCAAACTCGGTTAAAAGTTAACTATAATAATTTTGAAAATTTTACTGACATCAGATTAATTACCCTACTTCATAGATTGCAACAACATATAACTTTTATGTTTTCATTAAAAAGTTAATAGGATACATGCCTTCAAAAGTGCAACATTTAGCATTTATGAGAATGCTGTTCAGTTTGACCAATTTTCAATCGCATGTAACTATTCAAATAAAAAATTTTAAGCAAAAATATTTTAGATGTTTCCATATAGGCATAAAAGGAACCTGTATATCAAATTTCATAAAAATCTGTTACCATGCGGCCAACACTTTTTTGCGAATTTTGCTCATTTCGTATGGAATGACCCATGAAGTTTTCACTGCTTTCTATTTTCATTCTCAGAAGAAAGATCAGTATTTTAATACAATGTAGAAAAAATTAATTACGGACATTAATGGTTTTCAGGTCACATAAGCACCCCCCTCCTCCTCCCTTAAAAAAAACATCATTGAAGATCGTCTTAAATTTCGTTTTTATGACTTTAATTTCGAAAAATTTCGGGAAGGGAGTTTGCGAAAAGTCCTTCTTTGACCATAAAAAAAAGTCGTCTAAAATTGCATTTTTGGAACTTTGATTTCAAAAACCTGCATGTCCCAGAACGTTACTAAAGATGGCCTACAATCATGTTTATAACACTTTGAAATTTTTGCCTCCCCCCCCTCCCCCCGCAACATCACACTAAGACTGCGTATTTAGACTATTTTGAAAAATTCCGGGGAAAGCTTTCGAACTCCCATTTTCCAAATACTACCAGAGATCATTTAAAACTGCATTTTGAAAATTTTATTTTCGAGAAAATTAAAAGGCATAGCCCCCAAACAGAGTTCTTGGAAAAATAGGGAGTATTTCTGAGTAAATAGTATGCTTACGATAAAAATCATATTAATTAAATATAGAAATGGTTCCCTCTCTTAAACAAGAAGCTAAATCCTTTCTCTTCGCTGTATTTACATATTACTAGGAGTCAATAGAATAGAAAATGTGGGATCTCAAAAAAGATTTTTGTTCAGTACGAATGATAAAATTACTAATAATCATTTGATTATAACATTCATTTCATTCTGTGACTGAAGACACGATACTATAATTTTTCGGCACAGAAGTGCGTAACACAGAACTTAAAAAAAAAAGTTTGTCTTGATTTTTCTTTTCTTTTTTTTTTTAAATTGTGAAATACCCTTACTTGTACTTATAATTGCTTTCCTAAATGTAAGCTGTTCATTTTCATTTTTGTCGTAACTTTATGTATTTCCTGCAAATCTGTTTCTTGCCCTTTTTCTATTTTTTATTATTGATTCATTAAATGCAAGATGCATGAAAACGAGGCAGAGCGATAAAAACTTTAAAATCTGGCAGAGCGAGGCCTTGAGATTTTTTTCACCTAAGTATTTCGAGATTTTTTTTTCAGTCAGATATATATCCAGGTAATATTTTCGTACCTCCTGAGAAAAAGGACAACCCTTAATATTTATTACATGACAACTAATAAGGATCAGATGCAAGACTTATTAGAAAATTTTAATAAAAACTCAATGTGTTGAAGCAGAAGCACTATATACACTATATGACCAAAAGTATTGGGACACTTTCAAAAATTCACATTTTTAGGGATTTCTCGTGAAAAAATAGACCAATTGCTCTATAATTTGCTTCGCATAAAATGTATACTCTAGTTGTCATTTTCCAATAAAAATTAAGTCTGCTATTCATTTAGGGACCAACAACAAAGTGAGGAAATAAAAAAAAAAGGTTTTTTGCTCATTTTTCATTGTAAATTGCTGGGAATAAGCTATAATTTTCAGAAATGAGTTAAAAATCTATCAAAAACTTATTTTTATATTTTTGTGAAAGTATCTCTTATACCCATGGAAATATAAGCATTTCTTTCAAAAATGCAAATTTTTTTTGAAGGTTTTCGCCTCATATCACGCCGGGTATTTCATCAAACGTTACTAAACTTTTAGAATATTTGACAGCATTTTAGAGAGACATAATAATAAAATTTGAAGTTAAAATATGGAAAAATTGATGAAATATGAACAATTAAAGCAATTAATTTTTCACTGCTCATGCACGGAAGATAGCAATTTATAACGTTCATAATCCAAAGCTCAGATACTTCCTAAAATCCATGAAAAAAATTCCACCGCAATTTCTTTAAAATTTAAAAAGTTATCAGCGATCTAATGAGCCGAATTTCTATAATTCTAGGATATGCGACGAATGGTAAGGGGTCGTTCCCAAACTGGCAACACTTTCCTGCTATCTTTACAGAGTGGTTTATGATAAGAACGCATATTTTGTTGTTGGTCCCCTGAATGAATAGCAGATTAATTGTTATTGGATTTGACGTCTGGAGTATACTTTTCACGTGAAAAAAATTACACAGCAGAGAGCAATTGGTCTTTTATTTCTGGAGAAATCCGTAAAATTTTGAATTTTTGAAAGTGTCCCAATACTTTTGGTCCTATAGTGTATGTAATACCTCATGTATTTTGCCGAATTTAGTAACTGGGAGTTTGAGACTCTAAAAGTGCTAGGTTTAGCTTTATTCCAAAATTTCAGCTTAAGATAGTTTACAAACATTGAGAGTGAGTGAAGGGGTGATTTGTCCTTTGAGTTTGGAGCAGGGTGAGCACCCCTGGATACAAACACAGATCACAGAAAAATCTTTAATTTTTCAAATTCAGGAAATCCTTCTCCGTAGCCGTCCGCGACTTTGCCGTTGTTATGCTCAATTTGAAAGAACTTTCACCATAACAACCCCTTGAGAAATCCTATCGTAGCCTTCTCATCTGCATATAGTACTTAGATAAATACATAAATATTTTTTCAAAAAGAAAAGAATTCAAAGATAAAGATTGGGGGAATTTTCTGGTCACCAGTGGTGAGAAAAGGCAATTATAGTAGCCACATTTTTTGCAATCGCCACTCCATTTGTAAAACAGGAAACTAACCAACAAAGTAGCATTTAATTTACCACTAAAATATAAATATTATCAGTTCAAATAAAGGTTAATGTAACTAATTAGTGGCATTAATGTTAATTGTACAATCAAGTATTAACTATGCAAAGAGGATCTAGTTTCATTCTAAGAAGCTTGTTTTCTGACAACTCGGATGGGGTTGGGGAGAGTGGCAAACAGGCAGCGGAAGCGAAACAATTTCGCCAACCGATAACTGGTATTTTTAGTCCCCACTTTTATTCGGCACTTGATTTTTCAAATATATTAAGTAGGATCATCCATTTTTAAAGAAAATTTTTTGGTTAGAATTTAGAGTTCATTTCGTTAAAATTCAGTGTGGTAATGCAGGCTATCTTTTTTTTCCTTCCTTTTTTGAAATCATCAATTTTCAATAACGAACATTTTTCTAAAAATAAAACAAATTTATGAAATTATTTATTGCAAATATTCATTCATTCGTTAATTTTTCCTAGATGAGATCTGAAACCGTATTAATGGGGGAAAAAATCTTAGTTTCAAAATTAATTTTTAGTGCGAATACAAATAAATTAATACCACAAGTAGGATTGCAAAATGCGCGGCAATGTAAAATGCCACGCCTTTTACATTGAGTTATTTTTCTTTTACCTATGTAGTCAAGACTCAAGAGGAAAAGAACTAGAATTTCCTTGGAAGGATCTGTAAAAAGCTGCGGTTTCATTTCGCCGACAGCTATACTTCCCTTGACTTGCACAGCAGGGGCAGCGTCCGGTCTGTTCCCCTGCAAAATGTGACAGGTCACATGATCCACACTTTCATCGGTCACCGTTCGTTCTATTGGTTGTTGAAGTGTCAATCATTTCACTGATGTACACTGCTTTCGTTTAAAGAAAAGGCCCATTTTCAAGCGAGATCGTTTTTCTTCCCCACTGAAGAGCAGCCTTAAAACTTCACTTTCGCAGCAGATACAGAAAATGATTACTTCATATGACCAGCTGAATCGCCAATTACAGTCGAACCTCCATATATCGAACTTCCACATACCAAAATTTTACATGTATCGAAATCACAGCAAATTTCTGTTTATTACGTAAAAAAATTGTTTCTATATATCGAAAAAATCTCTATATATCAAGAATCTTTTCGAGACATTCGTAGATTTTTTTTTCCACTTCAGACTGTTTGTCTAATGAAAATTAGGGGAGAAAAGTATGTTCACTAAAGGTTGTTACGAAACTCATAAAGAATCTGAGGGGTGTGTAGATAGGTCGTTGTTCGGTTCTGGAGTTCTTTAACTTCCCTCAAGTTTATTTCAAATCTAAGTTGAAACCAGTAACACTGTAAAATCAGTAAAGTAAGACAAAACAACGTTAGTAGAAGCACAAATTTGCAAATTACGGCAGACATGTGTTTCAGCGTTACATGGAACGCCTTTTTCAATGCAAAAAATAATGAGTTTATGGATGAAAAGACATCCGACAAAAGCCAAGAGCAGATAAGCATGCAGCTTAAAAGATAAAAACAGCGGATTAGCCAAACACCAATGACAAAGTTATAAACCAATCAGGAACCAATAAGAATGCAAGCAAAGGCCAAGAGCTTTCTCTTAGGTACGAACCCAGAAAGAAAGATTTCAATTGGACAAAGATTAAGCCGCAGCTTAAACAAAAAGAAAAGAAATTGTCAGTAACCGTGAACTGCAGGAAAGGAAAAGCTGAATGGAAAACCATGAAATCAAATAAACAGAAACAAAAATATTCGAAAAAAGGAAAAATAAAGATAAATAGAAGAAAATTGGGGGGGGGGGGAGTGTCAATCAAGACAAAAAGGTAAAAATAAACAAAGGAAGATAGATAAAACTGAATGGGAAAAAAAGTGGGGGGGGGATGGGGAAAGGACAGTATTAAAGATATGGGAGCCAAATGTTGGAAAAATATGGAACTGCACTAAGATCGTTAACTAAGTTAGAACTGTTCCTCAAAATATGAAAGGATTCTCAAAAGTCAAGATCTGATGAATTGGGGCATTTTTGGATAATCTGATAAGAGTTAAAATCAAAAGAGTGATTCGAATCCCAACAATGTTGAGCAATACTAGACTTATTTAATTGATGTTTTTTCACATAATTTTGATGCTCTTTCAACCTTTGAAGTTGTCAGTTATCATATGTAATTTTACTATCTTACTCTATACTCCATGTATTTTACTGTGGTTATATATTATAGCGTTAGTATGCATTTTAACTGTTACTAAATATGTGTATTGGTACTTAAAGGGTAATAACTGAACTTTTAAATACAATTTGTGAATGTGTGTGTGCTAGAACGTGAAATTAGTTTAATTTGTTGTACGTTTAAGAGAAACAACTGATTATTTGAACGATATTGTTCATTAGTCTTGAAATAAACATTTGCTTACATTAAAAAAAAAATCGCAAGTTAACCTTTAACAACGTACTTGTCTTGAAACATTTCTTAAAATGATCATCGTTAGTAATCGTCAGGTTAATATCAGAGCAACTTGCCCCAAGGTGAGACAAGTTGTTTCATTTTCGTTTTACGTACTAAAAAATTAATTATGAAAAAGCTTAAGTAATGCAACTCAAAAAACAATAAACATCAAAGGGGCATATCCATACTCTAGTTTACTTTCGGAATAATAATTCTGGAACTAAGTTTACATAACAAGTTTTGACCTTGTTTGAGAAACGGAACTTAAGGCCCGCTCTCCCTTAATAGTAAAATTTAATTCAAGCAGAATTAAAAGAAGTAGGCATTTTCAAGCACATTAAACTACAGAAAGTAAGATTTACATTTGCGAATGCCAAAAAAAAATATTATTTTGTTTTCCATCAGATTTGTACAATTAAAAGTTTAAAATTTATTTAATACCATCTTCAGTGAGTATTTTTTTGGTAATTGGCAAATACAATTTGTTCCTCTAGAAGACTAAATTGGGTACATTCCCAAATCGCAACCCGAAGAATTTTAGGCTAAAGAATGAGCGACGTTAAAGTATACCTTTCACACTGCCTTTATTTCTCATAATTGATATAAGATATACAGGGTGCTCCGTTTTAACATGCAAGACCTCTATTTTTGCAACTGTTAGTCCTAGATGCGTACTTCCAATTGCAAAAACTTTCAAAACCAGATAAATGATTAAGATGTTGCGAGTTTGAAGTAAAAATAAAAATGAGTCAAAAAATACAAAATTTAACTTTTTGTACAGGCCCTAGGTCCCTTAACTTATGTTCAGTGAAATAATCTCCATTAAGTAGTTTGACATTACTACGACCAATATTCACCGAGATATGAAACGCAGCGTATTGTGATTTATACCACTTTACACTAGCCGTCATTAACACCTTTTGGGGGGAAATATAGCATTTAACAAGGATTTAAAATTATATCTGTGCATAGAGTGCTTTTTTGAAATTGATTGCGGTTTTGTAGTGTGTTTTTGCGTATCATGGCGTAATGTTTGCATTTATTTTTGAAAAGCAATGGAAAATATAAATACTTTGTTGTTTTTACTTCAACAACCTGTCATTCTTATGAAACGGCGATAAGTTCCAATCTCATCTTCTAATTGGTCCCTTAAAACTTTGAATTCAAATAACTCTTTGAGTTTTGGTCGCTCAAATGTCAAATTTTATGTGTTTGAAATATCTTTCAATGGAGATTATTTCCCGAAATGTAAGTTAGGGTACCTAGGGCCAGTATAATAAGTTAAATTTTGTATTTTTTGACTCGTTTTTTTTTTTTTTTTTTGCTTCAAACTTTCAATATCTTAACTCCGCATCTGATTTTGAACATTTTTGCAATTTGAAGTACAGTGGCTCCCAAAAGTGTTCGTACACTTTGAATTTTTAAAAAAAAACCATTATAACTCGAAACTGAATTCGAATATGAAGTTCAATATTTTTTCACATCATTCCTATGTCATTCTAAACACAACCCATTGGTTTTTTTCAAAATATTGACGGATCTTCTTTTTGAAATGGGTTAGAAAATGAAGAGACAGAGAAATAACACGCCACAAAAGTCATCGTACACTCAAATATTTTTTAATAAATTCATGATTAAAATTATCATATGCCATTTTATTAATATTTTTGCATTGTGTTGACCCTTATAAGTCATTTGGCTTTAATTTTTTGTTTATTTATTCCTTAATATTGTGCTTATTACTGTAAAATGGCTGGTATTCGTAAAAAACCGCTAACATCATTCGAAATTTGAATTTTTTTCCCACAGTAATGGTAAATTGGTTTGAAATGTCTCTAAATTAGTTAATTTATTCCATTCTATACTAAAGTGCTTGATAAAATGCTTTAAAGAAAGGAATCGGACCGAAAACAAGGTAAGAAAAGGTCAACCGGCAAAGTTGACAAAACGTGATCGGAGATTTAAAGTTAAAAAATTTATGAAAGATAAACATTTGAGTGCTGTAAAAGTTTCAACAGAGTTAAATGAAACATTTTACATTTAATTTTCCCCTAAAATTGTTCACCAAGTTCTCTGATTAGCTGGATTAAATGGGACCTCTTCCCGCAGAAATTTTCTTGGTCATGCGAAAAACTGAAAGCTTACGCTTTTCGTCGCAAATTCAATGATAAAAAAGCTAAAAACGTTTTAGAATCACGTCATACCAACAGATAAAAATAAATTCAACATTTTTTGTTAAATTGTTGTATAACTGTTAAGTAGAAGAAAAAATTAGGAACTTAATCTTAAGAACTTATTTGGATCAGTTAATCAGGACGGTGGAGGTTTTCTAGTGTGAGGGTGCATATCAGCATCAGGACTTGATAGTTTGTAATTTTTTGATGAAATAATGAATCATGATGCTCCTTTAAATATTTTAAAAATTAATTTTGAACTCTTAGCCAAAAATTTGGTTATTGGAAACAACTCTGTTTTTCATCAAGATAACGATAAGAAGCACATGGTTTTCAACGTTTGCGTCTAGTGCCTCGAAAATTGCCCTAAAGTTTAGAAAATACCCCATCAATCTCCAGATTTTAACTTAATGTAACGTATTTAGAGATATCTGGAGGCTAGATTACGAAAATAAGGCTTTAAAACGAAAATAGAGCTAGAAACAGTAAGATTCAAAGTGTGGTAGACCACTTACTCAGGAATTACGCAAAAAAAAAAAGAATGAAATCTATTCCCAGACGTTTAAAAGGTGTTATGAATACTGTATGATATTCTACTAATTAATAACTTAATCAAAAGTTAAATTATTCAATAATATATAGACATTTTATAAAGTGTACGAAGACTTTTGTGAGATAAAATTTCCGGCACTTTTCGATTTTTGATTTTTAAAAAATTAAGTTTTAATATTTTTTAAAAACTTTTCATGCAGTTTTGTTAAAAATTGATCATAGATCTTATAATTAAATACCTATTCTGAAATATTAATTCAAACCAATGGATTGGGGCCTATTTCGTTGAAAGTCGTAGGTGTACGAAGACTTTTGAGAGCCACTGTATGCATCTAGGACTAACGGTTTTGAAAATAGAGGTCTTGCAGGTTAAAATGGAACACCCTGTATAAGTTCAACGTCGTTTGGCATCGTAATTCTCTTAAACTTTTTCGATTACTTGTTTGGCAATGCTGCTTTGTAGTTTAGCATCCCTTTTGTATGAAGAAGAAGCAAGATGCTGCTGAGATTTTTCTGTATGATTCAATAGATTTGCATATATTCATGACAAGATCCATAACTCCGTCAATTATTTTCTTCATATTGATTTTACAAAATCCGAACTCGAGGTCAAGCTTTAGCTTATCAGAGTCATACTGTATTCTCCAAAGATTATTATTTTTAAGTGTGAACCCTCGCTATTTGTATTATGGGCCACTTATAAGTCGTTTCCTTGCAGTTGTCAAGTTATAAAAAAAGCGTCGTCGCATCTTTTATCGGCTCTTCGTTCTTTTGAAGCTAGTGGATTAAGGTGAACTACTAGATAAATTCTTTCTTTTCAAAAAGACCCGAGAGCCACAGCTTCATCTTTTGAACAATAAAGTGGTGCCTTATAGCTTGTAACCCCGTAAGGTTGCAAGCATTATATACTCGGAATACACTGCTCGACTAAGGAACAATTACCGTTTTTGGAATAGTTAAGAATAGACAATGATTAAAAAACAGAATTAAGTACATAGTTGGTAGGGAGGATGTGCTCTCATTATAAGTACAAAATAAAACAGATAAGATTGCATCGATGAAGTAAAAAAATAGAAAATAAAATCCTACTTTGATGGTTTTTAAACAAACACAACAAATTGATCTAGATGAGAATAATGGAGACATGGTGTAGTGTATATGCTTTTGGTTGTGGGTTCATGTTAGGGTGCTCAACAACAATATCATTATGGATACATCACTATTTATTCTTACTATGTACACTAGGCAAAAACACACATTCTATTTACAAATCCATCCCCGCTCTGTTACACTCCTCTAATCTCGTTCACCCCGAGTCCCCGTTCTAGTCTCGAACGCAGTTCTATCAGAGATCGGGAAACTCCGATATCCTCGAAAGCAGACATCACATCCCTCCCCACTTATTTAGAGATCTAATCTCTGGGGAGTCTTGCGGATTCGTGTAGATCTCCTCAGTTCAGGTTGGTGTGAGTCCAAGTCCTGATTCACCGGTGGTGTTGGGATTGTGTTTCTGGACACCACCAACGTTCCAGGTCTAGCAGGTGTAGTCGGCGAAACTTCAGTTTCTTTACTAAAGTCATTGACCACAGACCGCGGTTCTGGATTCACATCCTTCGAAGTAGCTGCTACATATGGTTCATAAATCACTGGAGAAGACTGTACCTCACTCCCTACTGCTCTCATTTGGTCAATATGGCGGCGTATCAATGTTCCTTGCACATCGATAGTGTAATGCAGCACACCGTCCTTGTTTATCACTGTGCCAATTTTCCATCGGCGATTTGCAGATCGGTAATCACGAATAGCGACTCTGTCCCCTATCTCAAAACTTCTGTCCTTGAAATGGTATGAATCCTTTCGGATACGATCTTCAACTCTTTGCTTCAGATTGGGACGAACTAGATCAATTCTAGTTCTAATTTCTCTCTTTAGGAAAAGCATGGCTGGACTTTGCAAGGTTGTCAAATTAGGTGCTTTCCTATAATTCATTAGGAATGTGCTAAGTTTTTGATTAATGTTTCCAGGATGACTCTGCATGGCTCTTA
Source organism: Uloborus diversus (assembly GCF_026930045.1). Taxonomy (NCBI): domain Eukaryota; kingdom Metazoa; phylum Arthropoda; class Arachnida; order Araneae; family Uloboridae; genus Uloborus; species Uloborus diversus. Next base: position 30,069 of record NW_026557844.1, read on the forward strand.
GAGCTTGTTTAACAGTATAAACGTACCGCTCAGCTTGCCCGTTACTTGAAGGCTTAAATGGCGCGCACGTCCTGTGCTTAATTCCATTGTTCCTCGCAAATACTTCAAATTCGCTAGATGTGAATTGAGGACCATTGTCACTCACCATAGCGACAGGCAGGCCGTATCTGGAAAAACAGTCTCTAAGGCATTCAATTGTTTTGAAAGAGTTTGCTGACTTCAAGGGAAAGACCTCTAGCCATTTCGAATGTGCGTCTACTATTATAAAGAACATTCGTTCGAAAATAGGGCCAGCAAAATCAACATGAATGCGCTCCCATGGAGCACTCGGATATTCCCAATGATGAACCTTTGCCTTTACTGGGTCTGATTTAAATTTAATACAATCGGGACAGTTTTTTGTGACGTTTTCAATATCGTCATCTATTCCCTTCCAAAAGACATAGGATCTAGCGATGGCCTTCATTTTAACGATTCCTAAATGGCCTTGATGTAACTCATCGAGAATCTTAGATCTGAACTTCTTTGGAATAACTACCCTCTGTCCATTTAGAATACAGTCATCTTGTAAGGTATATTCGGCTTCCCTACCTTTTAGACTTTCACCCAATTTTAATTTCGAGAGAAGAGTACTTAATTCTTCATCCGCACGCGTTTCTTTAGCTATCTCTTTTGCGGTGATTGGTAACATTTCTATTTGAGTGAGTTGGAAGATGTCTACATCATCCTTAATTTTCAAATCTTCGGACTTAAGAGGTAGGCGCGAAAGACAGTCGGCATTACCGTGTTGTTTAGTGTTCCTATACTTTATATCGAACTGATATGCCTGTAATATCAGCGCATAATGCAACAGTCGAGTAGCTGTGAGGATAGGAAGTCCACTTTTTGAATTGAATATTGCCACCAAGGGCTTATGGTCTGTCACCAAGGTAAACCGTCTTCCTTTTAGATAAAGATAAAACTTTTTTACTGCCCAAACTATTGAGAGAGCTTCCTTGTCAATCTGGGCATATTTCTGCTCCGTGGCAGTAAGTGTCCTCGATGCGAACGCTATTGGCCTTTCAGTTCCATCGGACAAAACATGGGAGAGCACCGCTCCAAGACCCACAGGAGAGGCATCCGTAGCCAGAGTTAACGGTAAGGTGGGATCATAATGCATTAATATTCTATTTGAACATATTACCTGTTTAATTTTTTCAAAAGCATTTTGGCAATTTTTTGACCAATTCCATTTGACCTCCTTTTTTGTCAAGTTGTTTAAGGGATAAGCCAATGTTGCCAAATTTGGACAAAATTTACCATAAAAATTAACCAAGCCCAAAAAACTCTTAACGTCTTGGACGTTTTTTGGAGTTGGGGCGTTCGTAATTGCCAAAATTTTTTCATCGGTTTTATGCAGTCCTTGGGCATCAATTTTGTGGCCAAGGAATTTAATTTCATCTTGAAAAAACTTGCTTTTAGCTAAGTTCAATTTTAAACCGTGTTGTTTGCATTTCTTAAAGAATGTTTCCAATGCTTTTAAATGTGACTGGTCATCCGAACCAGTTACTCTAGCATCGTCCATGAATATTTTTATCCCCTCAATACCAAGAAATAATCCCTCAACATAACGTTGCCAAATGGCAGGGGCAGAATTTAGCCCATACATCAACCGTTTGCAAACGTATAACCCCTTATGGGTATTTAGGGTTAATAAATGTTGGCTCTCCGGATGCACCTTCATCTGCAAATATGCATGGCTAAAATCCAGTTTCGAGAAATGTTTACCCCCATTAAGACATGTAAATATTTCTTCCAGTTTTGGCAAAGGGTGTTGTGGTACTTCCAAATTAGGGTTAAGTGTTACAGAGTAGTCGGCGCAAAGCCTAATGGAACCATCTGTTTTAACAATGGGTACAACTGGTGTTGCCCATTCTGAAGTATCAACCTTTTCAATGATACCCTCCTTCTCAAGCCGATCGATTTCCGATTCAACTCTATTTTTTAACGCGAAAGGTACGGGTCTTGACCTATAAAATATAGGTTGAGTATTAGGTTTTAAATTCAGCTTTACCTCATGATTATTTATTTCACCTAATTTGCCGTCAAAAATTTCCTTATACTCTTCCAGCAATTTTTTTAAACTCAATTCGTTAGAAGTTTTTAACGTTTTAATGGCACTCCAATCAAGATTGATCTTATACAGCCATTCCCGGCCGAAAATTGTATCCAAATTTTCCTTCACAATGTATAAATTCAAATCCGATTTTTGGCTTTGGTATTCCACTTTGACTGTGACGTAACCTAAAGGTACTAGTTTATCACCTCTATATGTTTTAAACACTAAATTTGTGGGCTGAATCTCTTTATTTGAAATTTTTCTAAATTCCTTAATGTTTATTACAGAAACTGTTCCTCCCGTGTCAAGTTCCATGTTAACAGTTTTGTTCTCAATTTTAACTTGAACCATTATTGGCGGTCTTTTCGGTTCTACCTCACTTAACACATTATTTTTAGAACTAAATCCATAAATAGGAACTACATTTTGTAACTCAGGATCAACATTTGCATCTACTTTTTTCTGCTGAACCTGCCGATTTTTCTTTGCCGCGAAACACGCCTTTGCAATGTGTCCGATTTTTCTGCAAAAAAGGCATTCACTAGACGAAAATCTACAATTATTTTTATTGTGATCCGTCCCCAGGCAACGCGAGCAAGTTTCATTTTTGATTTTATTATTTTTAGCTACAAAGTTTTGTTTCTGCGTTTTAAACCCTTTTTTCCTAGTTTTAAGTACTTTCATTTCTGCGGATGTCCCAATAATCTCATTTGCACCCTTAACAGCTTTTTCCATTGACAAGGCTATTTTTAATGTTTTCTCTAAATCTATATCATCTTCCTGAAATAATCGATCTAAGATGTTACGATCTCGTAGACCGCTAACGAAAACATCTCTTAACATCGTGTTTAACATATTTTCCTTATAATCACACGGAATTGCTAACGAGCGTAATTGAGCAATGTAATTACTTATTGATTCCCCTTCCTGTTGTTTTCTATTAATAAACATATGCCGACTAGGTATTATTAAAGCTTTTGGATTCAAATGATCCTTAAGAACCTGTTTAAGTTCAGCAAAATTTTTATCCGAAGGATTATCCGGAGAGAGCAAATTTTTTAACAAATTATACAATCTCGCATTCAAGGTAGAAATCAGAACTTTCCCACGTTTTGCCTCTGGAACATTTTGAATGTCCAAAAAAGCTTCAAACCGTTCTATGAACGAATCAAAATTTTCAGTGTTTTCATCGAATTTCTCAAATGACACTGATATTCTATCTTGTTTGTGGTCTGATTTCTCTTGCAATGCAGCCATCAAAGCTTCATTTTGCTTGATGAGTTGTTCTACAAGCTTCTCCATCCTTTAAGAATAAAAATTAAATAAGCTTTACCTTGAGCCGACTTCGGGAAATCCCTTTAATCCACACTTTCGGTTTTGCTTTACCGTTACGCACTTGCACTAAAAGCTGTGAAAAAACTGCTTACACATCCTCGTCGCCAGCTGTAGTGTATATGCTTTTGGTTGTGGGTTCATGTTAGGGTGCTCAACAACAATATCATTATGGATACATCACTATTTATTCTTACTATGTACACTAGGCAAAAACACACATTCTATTTACAAATCCATCCCCGCTCTGTTACACTCCTCTAATCTCGTTCACCCCGAGTCCCCGTTCTAGTCTCGAACGCAGTTCTATCAGAGATCGGGAAACTCCGATATCCTCGAAAGCAGACATCACACATGGAGTCCTTAGTATGATGTGTGATTACCACAGTCACTAGTGCACATTTTGCATATGTTTCCCATACTCCACACTAAACTACCGAGGAGTGGTTGGGGATATTTTCTCACTCCTCTCTCGAGGCGGATTTGAGTACTTGTACTGTTCTGGGAGGGGCTGTTCTTTGCGCAACATGTCTGCCAAGAGCATCCCAGGCATGTTCAGTTGGATTTAAATCGGGAGAGTAAGCAGGCGACATGATACGGAGAATGTTTTCACTTTGCAGTGTGTCTGATACTTCAATGCTCCTGTTTGGCAGTGCATTGTCGTCCATAAAGGGAAAGCCTGGATCTACAACCCCTCTGAAAAGACAAACATGATCCAGTATAGCTTTTCTGCAATACCTTTGCGATGTAACGCATCCTTGTTCAAAAATGCGAAGCGGTGTTCTACCATTGTGCTTTATGCCTGCCCAGACCATCACACCCGGGCCGTAGCGATACCGGTCACAAACAAAGTTTTGTGCATAACGTGTTCCACGCTCTCTCCACAGTAGTTGGTGACCAGAATCACTTGTCATACTGAAACCAGATTCGTCGGAGGACATCCCTCTAGACCAATTTTGACGACCCCAACCAACATGTTCCTTACACCAGTGCAATCTCTCTCGACGATGGCGTGGTTGAAGTGGTAATGCAACGTACGAGCTTTCGTGCATACAAACCGACATTATTTAACCGCAGTGAGATGGTTCTTGCAGAAACATGCGTACCGGTAGTGGTTGAAAGATTTGCAGCTATCTGTCCAGGAGTGAGATTTTTTATTCCTTCGTGCTATTAGGGCTACATAGCAATCTTCTGAAGGTGTGGTGTTCCTACCAAGACCCCAGCATGCTTTCGTAAAGTATTTCTACCTTCAACAGCCTTCTTTACTTGCGAGATGACAATTCTTGATACACCCATTGCAGCAGCTACAGTGGTGACACTTTGACGTCTAACCACTCGTCGTCTAACCACTCGTCCACGATCGTAGGTACTCAAATGATATCTTGCTGTTATTTTGCTCTTAAACATTTCAAGAACCAAAGAGAATTTCAGAGAAAAAAATTTTTCAACATCCAGCGCTATTTTTGTTAAACACAAAATAGCTTGGCTTTTCGCAGGAACCTAGAGCTTGTATGCACTGTCTTTTATACAGATAACGAGTCTTGATCTACCATGCCATTTGAGATTGAATTTATTTCCATTGACCAGCTGTCTGAGGTACAAGTTTGCATAAGTCACTTGTTCCCTTGCAACTGTCAAGCAATGTACTTACTTTTTAATTATAAGGTATATATAAAATGTGATGCAGATTCTAGCTATATGCGAAAGCCATAGCCCGTAATCTTACGGTTGTAACTTTGGCCTTCGTATTTACGATTATCACTCTGGTGTCAGCAACAAAGTCAAAAACCAAAGAACTACGGTACATGCACTAAAATCTTCATAAGTACACTTGGAGAATGTTATTACGAACGAGGCAGTTTTTTCCAATTTTTGAGAAAAATTGCACAAAACTCCTTTATCGACGATTCTCAGGATGTGAGCTTTATTCAAAAAACAGTAAGCAACAAAGAAGCTTAGTACGATCGCAAAATACCAGTCTAAAAATATAGCACAAAGCGTGTCACATGTTTCGACTTATGGTTCAAAATGTAAACCAGAAGGTAAGAGTAAAATTTAAAACACCAAGTATAAAAAAGATCATTTCACTACTTTCTGACATACGTCTACACACACACACCTATACACATCTATAAAAACACACATGAATACATCTACACAAATACACACACATGCCTGCTTACGCTCACACCCGCCTGCACACAGGCATGCTTGCAAACACACACGCACACATGTACGCCACACCTGCACACAAACACGCCACGCCTGCACACATAAACACTCGCCTACACGCATACACACGCCTGCTCATACGTCTTAACTCATGCAAATACGCTTGCACGCACACTTGCCCCTCTGCGGATGCACATGTCTGCAAACAATCAGGCACGCCTACACACATTTGCAAACACACCAACACACATCTACACACACACATCTGCACACATACAAACACCTACACAAATGCGCACACATGCCTGCATACATTCACGCCTGCTCATCACATGCACACACACACACGTCTAAACACTTCTACAAATACACACTCACACAAGCACAAAAACACCTTCACAAATGCGCACACATCTGAATACATGCACGCCTGCTCACCACACACCTTCACACACACGCCTGCACACATACACGCCCATCACACACACTACAAACACACATGCCTAAACACGTCTGTACACATACATATATGACTGCACACATACACACATGCCTACAAGCATATACATACGCCTAGTTAGTTACTATTATCAGCGGAGAAATTTAAGCAGTCTTTAACTCTCTGGCGGTTTGACATACGAGCGGAATTTCACCTGGAAAAGGTCACCTTGGGAACATGGCTATCTGCTCGAAATGGTCAATACTTTTTATCTTGAAATTCCCTCCCCCTTTCGGAAGGAGATAAAAAGCACTTAATCCCTTTTGACCAGGACGTGCTGTCAAAGCTCAACCCCTTTTTTTTTAACGCGTGTCGCAGGGAAGAGTGGAACTCCTCCAGACATGCTGCCAAGGTCCGTCCCGCCCATTTCTCCCCTCAACACGTGTAGCAAACGAGTTGAATTCCTTTCAGCCAGTCGTGTTTTACTAATCACAACTTTCTGTAATATTTATGAAGTAATAATCTAGATTTTAAATCTCTGGAATTGCTATCTCCTACTACTGCTCTAAATTACTATTCACATATTTTATTATTGAATTTAACTACTCATATTCAACATTTATAAAACAATATTTGGAACAAGTTATTTCAATATGAAATAGCTAAATGCATTTAGTTATGATTGTAATGTTTTGCATAACCTGAAATGATACGTAATAATAAAAAGCAATAAAGGAATTCCCTCCCCCCTTCCGTGCAACAGCAATTCGTTGTTTTTCTTTTAACGCTGGGGGAAAAAGCACTGCAAATTTATACATCTATGCATACTTTTTACATAATATGTTTGTATATGTATATTTTTTTCTTTATTTGTGCATTTTTATGTTTCGAATCTCGCCATATTTGAGACTAAGTGATCGTAATAACGGTATACCTAGACTTGCCTTATTTCCGAAATGTTCAACCAGGACCCCCCCCCCCCCCCCACCGTGGGTATTTCAAAAGGTACACACCCCGGCTGGTTTTCAGAGTGTTTTAGAAGGTAGTTTATTCTCAATGCTATGGATAAATGATTACTAATTATCAGCCTAAACCAGGAATAATAAATGATACATGACGCAAGCAGATACATTTAAACAATTTATTTTGTAAACGTTAATCTTTTGAAGTTACTTCAGCAAGAAATGAGGAATTGAATTTTGAAAAATATTTACTTGTTTATTGCATTGGCTAGGACTTTTTTAGAAAGTCTTTTTTGTTTTAAATCTTTTTGTAAAATTCCTTACAAGCAAATCCGATAGTAATTTTATAGCTCATAAATTACAAATCTGTACCTCAGAGCTAAACTAACGTGATTCACATACGCTACTTTACAGGAGAGAAAAAAATATGTCATGTGAGTGCAATTTTCGAAAATATGTAAAATATCCGATATTTTCAATCAACGCAAACTAATGTCTTCAAAATAGTAAATGCATCCTCAAATCACTCTTTATTTATTATTATAATGTGCAGACTTAAAATTAAGGTTTCTTTAATTATTCATATCTAATATTCCATTTTACATTTTAGTAAATTTTAATAGAGTTAATATAGCGTTAGCTGTTCTACTCATTTGTCTTCTGTTAGCTACTTTTACACAGTTATATGATTCAGAAAAAAACAATATGCAACAGTCAGGGGCACAGTCATAAGACATTTTCTTTTGTTCCAACCAATGGTTAACATTTAATTAGGTACTTTTAATATGCATTAAAATTGTTACATTACTAATAATTTTATGAATAAAAAAATACATTATTTTGATAAATTAATGTGTAATAATACATCATAAAACTATAGTGCATAACTTTTTAGGTATTTTTAATAATAAATGAGCTATATTACTATGATTAATATAATTTTTATACTGAAAATACCGTAGTTGGAAAAATAAATATCGAAAATGTCAAAATATCATGATATTTTCAGAACAAATATCGGATATATATCGGCGAACCCTAGCAGTAATAAACAGAAAATTCAAATTTTTGGACTTACGTCAGTCTGGCTACGAGGTACAGAAATGAAAAATTTATTATTTTAAATAATCCTTCACGGTTAATTATTTTTATATTTTTTTGGTCATCTGTAATGAAACTTATATTTTACCGAGACGTGAAGTAAACTGGCCGGGACACTGGATTTTTGAATGAAAATCGGGACTGTCTAGGATCCCGTTTGAAAATCGGCAAACAAATACTAAATCCAACATTCACTGAATTATGGCTTATTTAACAAAGCTATTATTAAAGAAACACTGACAATCACATGGGATCTAGTATGGGGCGCCTCGATGTGAGGCTCAGAAGGACAGTGTAACCTCCCCAAAAAATTCTCATTTGAAAAATGTGGAAACACTATTGCAACATTGAGATTCTTCTTTCAAATTTTAAAAATTGTTTTTAATGATGCATAATGTTGCTTCTCATTAGATGTTATGTAAGTATGATATAATGTGCATGCTCATGTTTATCATTTGGAAAAAGTAGAACTTCATTCGAAAATTTGAGAATCCACCTCTCCCCCCCCCCCCCTCTCATTTTATTTCGGAGTTCCCCTGCTGGTAGTTAAGACCTAAGTGACCGAACTAGGTATCAAATCAAAGTTATGAAAACACAATTAAAGCAAAAAATAGTAAACAACGAAATACTTTTAAATTATAGTGGTAAAAAAAAAGTCGCAGCAAAAAAGTTGTTAAAATAATTTTACGAATTTTCATCCCCGTAAAAGGTTTACTAATTAGTATGAAGCATGAATTATGATGATTTTTCTATAAAAATCAAGGTTTTATAATTATTTTTGCTTAAGTTGTTCCAAGGAATTGAAAGATCACATGACTTGTATCAAGCAATCGCACAGATTGAATAGTGATTTGAGGTAAATATCAGGCTTTGGGCAAATTGAGATCAATGAAAATTCTGGATTTGTTGCTTAATAAAGTACAAATAGTTAAGCTCTGCTGAAGTTTTATTTTAATTATAAAACGGTTTAAACCTTTATTTATTTTTCTCTATTTATTATTATTCCTTTTTTTTACATAAAAGAATAGTTATAAATTCTCACTTAACCATTTCCCCATTTCCATCTTCCTACAAAATACTGTAGATCTTAAGCAACTCCATAGAAATTTCCTTTACTAAGAGTCCCATTCTTTTGAATTTCTTCCCCCTCTCAATGAAAAAAATTCCGAGGCTCTTTATTTTTTATTGAAAAGAAAAAGCTACAAACGATTCAATTTTTGATTTTTTTTTTTTTTTTTGAAAACTATTCATTTTCATATACTTTTCCATTTTTAATAACAATAAAAAAAAATATTATTATTGTTCTTTGCTAACAACTGAAGTTTTTTTTTTTTTTTTTTTTTTTTTTTTGTATAAATGTTAACACAATAGCTGCCTGGTGTTGTGCAAAATTTTTGCTCTTACTATATATTGTTTATTTAGTTTTTTTTTTACTTATACAGAATTGAAATTGTATGCTAAGAGATAAATGTTTGTTTTTCTTTGTGATTAAAATAATTATAAGCTGAAGTATTAGACAGAATCGGTGAATTTAAAATGTTTCTGATATTAATGATTGAAATTTGCGACCAAAACCCAAGGCCAATCAGTTAGAGTAAATAAATTTGAAAAAATATCCCTTTTTTTTATATTTTTTATAATGTGTTTTGAGTACAACATCTGCCTAAATGTGCGTAAAACGCGACGTAAGTGCACATAAAAGTTGAAAATTGATCTTTTACGTGTACTCTTTGTTTTTTTTTACAGCATTGTGATTTTATAACAGTTAAAGTTCCTAAATTATATGTTAGTAGCGAATAAAGCCGTAGCTATAAATTTATTTCCAAAAGGATACTTAGTTTGTTTTCGTTCAATTTGAAATCTCACGGCTTTTATTTATTAATTTATTTAAAATGTAATTGAATGTCATTGTCGTCGATTAAATTATGTTGCATCCATTTACAGCACAATCATTAATTAAATGTAAATTTTAAGCTTAGAAGAAAGAGAAGTGGATATTTCATTCTTGGAATCAAGTTTTGCTTTTAGCAGATGCTTACAATAAATAGCAAGGAGGTTTGCTTAGAAATCTTTGCGTTGATAAGAAGGATGCACTGAACCTTGAAACCCCAACCTGATGAAAGGGTATTGTTTGCATGTGTGAATACAGAAGGTGGGCCCCTACGCTCCGGGGTACCGCTCTCAGGAGAGGGGAAAGGAAACGCAGGATTCTACGCCTTGGACCGTTTGACAACGAAAATTTAGTGTCAGAAAAATACGTGTAAAACGCTAGCGACGTGATCTTGCTACGGCGTGATAAGACGTGCAAAACCGCCGGTAAGTTAAGAAGCGGGTGTTCATCCATATGTCTTTTTAAAATTAGTTATGTTACTCCTGATCAAGATACTTGGCCTTACTGCAGAACTCGCAACCAAATCTAGATGACTTTACCAGGAAGTTTGTTGAGATATCCAGCTGCTTACAAAGTGCCGATTTTCCTATTGATGTTTAGTGTAGCTCATGTAACTTGATGCTTGTTGTTGGAAGACCTCATTTACATTTGAGTTGAAAGACGGGAAAAATACTAAATTTAATTGATTTGATTGATCTAAAGTCGGTTTACCTTGAAGACCCTTTTCGAGTTTTTGAGCTGCGTCGCAGAGCGCTAAAAAATAGTCTGCCACCGTGGTAAGGAAGACGACTACTATTAAAAAATTGACTAGGTGTATAATGCATGCTTAAAATAGTATTCAAAGTTTTCTTTTGTTTTTCGTTGTATTAATGGTTTGTTTTCTTCTTCAGTGATTGATGATGATGAAAGAGTTCCACCCTGAAAACGTTTTTCGGCTGCACTGTAACCAGTTGCATGTAACATCCCTGCCTCTGGTCCGTCGAAGATTGACATTCAACTATGAGGACCAGCAGTGATCGCTTAGTCGTGGTTTGAAACATCTTGTGACGGGGCACACCCGCCGTTTCTTTTATTTTTGCTGATGGTAAGAAAACATCCAAAGAGCCCCACAAAACTTGTATCCATGTTCTGCAAAGGCCCTTCAGACTGATTATGAAATATTCACTGATGTCGTTTCAAGCGTCTTCCTGTTAGCTTAGAGTAAACGCTGAGCACAAAAGCTACTGTGTATGAAAAGGAACTGCTGCTTTAAAATAAGTTCAAGAATTTGGTGTCAAGAAATCAAAAATTGTAATACTTAAAATAGTGACCAAGGTCAAAGGAATTTATTGTATTACTGTTTTCTGCTTAAATATGTGATTAGTATGTATTTTCTTTTGAAATAAAATCTAGCGGAGCAGAAGCCCTGGGACGAGGGAAAGGACGATTGCTTTCCCTCATCCCCTGATGAGTAAAAGGTAAGTAACGCACAAGTCTTTTATGTTATCTTGAAGACTGTCGAGATAAATTGTAATCCATTTGTAAGACATAGATGGAGGCAGTATTTTTTCTGCGGATGAATGTTTGCTATAAAACAGAAATAATTTTGAATGAATCCTTTTTCCAAAATTTCTCAACAAATTAATATTAATAAAAGATTTAGTTCTAGTTTGTTTCATAAGATTTCCTGAATTATATTTCATTTACCTGCAAAAACGCTTATTTTTTCGTCGAGACAAAAGAAATTGTTGAGGTTTAAGTAACGCAATCCCCCTGATTCAAAGACAAAACTGGAATATCACTCAGGGAAGCTTCGAAAAAGAGTGCTACAATACAAGATTTGTATTTTTTTTTTTTTTTTTTCCGCTTCTAGGCCTTTAAAGTACTTCATCTTCTTTGGAAAATAATGACAGATTTTTTTGTCCTAATATTAACCACTGGAGAGCACAGCAAACTTACTTTTCTTAAAGCAAATTTTTAGAGTTGAACTTCAAACGCTTTTTACGTAAAATTTCATGTTTTCGTATTGATGAATACAGACTCAAATTCCAACTATTAATTACTTTGTCAGAATTGCATTAATCAATGTAGGGCGCTAGAATCCAATAAGATCACCTTATCTTCATAAAGAAACTTATATCACAAAAACTACAAGAAAACTACAGAGCCAAAGTATCTATGCAATACAGCACCTTTTTCAAACCCCGACTAAATTCAATTTAACTTTACAGTGTTCTGACGATTTATCGTGCATCACAATTATTACATTCACTGGGAATTCTCTTCACTTCAGTTCCTAACAGTATGGCGGCACACTTCTTCCTAATTTGCGATGAAGAGTAATCGTAAAAGTAGTTGTGCAGAAGTTAATAAAATACACATTTACAACAAGCAAACAAAAATGTAACCCCCCCCCCCCAACACGTAACCATTTTTTTTTATGTATAAGTTTTAATACAGTTCCTGACGAAGCGGGAACGGGTTAACCGGTAAGGCGCCGGGCGCGTAATCGAAAGGTCTCGGGTTCGATCCCGCCAGAGTGCATTGGCTTCTTACAGCTTTTATTAGCCGGCTCATTTGAAAAGAAATTGAAATTTTTATTTATTTAACCATGAAATTTTTTTTCTTCAAACGGAAACATCGATTTGTATGAGGTATTAAACTCTGGCTCCAACTGATTATTTTTAATGCGGATTTATATTAAAATTAAAACAGTGACAAGTAAGGTGCATTTTTTGTGCGAATTTTTTATCCGGCGCGTGACAAGGCCGCGATGGCGTAAACGGTATGGCGCCGGGCCTGAACCTGTGTAGGTTGCGGGTTCGATACCGGCTGATTGCATTGTCCGTTTGCAACAATTATTAGCCGGCTCACTAGTAAAGAAATTTATTGTTTTAGCTATCACGTTTTTTTTATTTATTTTTTTCTTCAATGGGAAACATCAATTTGGATGAGGTATTAAACTCTGATTCTACTTAATTATTCTAAATACAGATTTTATTATAATTAAAGCAATGCTCTAAAATGTACATTTATAATACGGCACCTGATGAAGACATGATGGCTCAACCGGTAAGGCACCGGGTGTGTAACCGAAAGGTCTCCGTTTCGATCCCGTCTGAGTGCAATGGCTTCATGCATCGTTTATTAGCCGGCTCTCAAGAAAATAAATTTAAACTTCTATTTTTTGTCTATCAGATTTTGTCCTTAATTTTTTTTTCTTCAACGGGAAACATCGACTTGGATGAGGTATCAAACTCCGATTCTACCTAATCATTCTAGATGCAGATTTAATTAAAATTAACTCAGTACTATGGAATGTGTTTGGGGATTTTGTATTTGGAGTTTTTAATACGACGTCTGACGAAGCCGGGAAAGCTCAACCGGTAAGGCCCTGGGCCTGAAACCAGAAGGTCGCGGGAACGACTCTGGCTGATTGCATTGGCCCGTTACATCACTACTGTCTGCCTGACGGACTGACTGACTGACTTCGCAAAAGAAAAAAATTTGAAAAAAAAGAATTATCAAATTCGAAAATAAAATACCCCTTGAAGATTTTCTTTCCGGCTGGAACTCGAACCCAGGGCCACTCGCATGGCAGCCCAACGCTCTCGCCAATAGGCTATCGGATCTCTGTCAATCGGAGTCTTAAATATAATTAAAAAAAAATTCACCTTGGTAATTATTAATTCAAACACTTTGAAATCTACAGGTAACTAAACCGACTCGGAATTTTTCTCCCTACATAAATAATCAATATTCGCAAAAGAGAAAAATTAAAAAAAAAAAAAAGAATTTTCAAATTAGAAACTAAAAATATACATTGAAGATTTTCTTTCCGACTGGGACTCGAACCCAGGGCCACTCGCTAGGAAGCCCAACGGTTTGCCATTAGGCTATCGGAACTGTGTCGGTCGGAGTCTTACTGCCTAACTGACTGCCTGAGACTGAGTGACTGACTTCGCAAAAGAGAAAAGTTTAAAAAAAAAGAATTATGGAATTAGAAAAAAAAATATCCATTGAAGATTTTCTTTCCGGCTGGGACTCGATCCTAGGGCCACTCGCTTGGAAGCCCAACGCTCTCGCCAATAGGCTATCGGATCTCTGTCGGTCGGTGTCTTAATTATAATTGAAACAAAAAAGCACCTTTAAAATTATTGATTTAAACACCTTGAAATCTACAGGTCGAATAATTAAACTGACTCATAATTTTCCTCCCTACATTAATGATCAATATTTGCAAACGAAATTGAAAAAAAAATTCAAATCAGAAAAGAAATATATACATTGAAGATATTCGTTCCGGCTGGGATTCGAACCCAGGGCCACTCGCTTGGAAGCCCAACGGTCTAGCCATTAGGCTATCGGAACTCTATCGGCCAGAGTCTTACTGCCTGACCTTGACTGACTGATTGAATAAGACTGATTGACTGACTGGACTGGACTGACAGACTGAGACTAAATGATTGACTGACTTCGCAAAAGAGAAAAATTAAAAAAAAAAAAAAAAAAAATACGCATTGAAGATTTTTCTTTCCGGCTGGGACTCGAACCCAGGGCCACTCGCGTGGAAGCCCAACGCTCTCCTAATAGGCTATCGGATGTCTGTCAATCAGAGACTTAAATATAATAAAAACAAAAAATGCACCTTTGTAATTCTTGATTCAAACACTTTGAAATCTACAGGTCGAATAATTAAACCGACTCAGAATTTTCCTCCCTACATAAATAATCAATATTCGCAAAAGTGAAAAATTTAAAAAAAAAAAAAAAGAATTTTTTAAATTAGAAACGAAAAATATTCATTAAAGTTTTCGTTCAGGATGAGACTCGAAGCCAAGGCCACTCGCTTGGAATCCCAACGGTCTAGCCATTAGGCTATCGGACCTCTATCGGTCAGAATCTTACTGCCTGACTGGCTGAATGACTGAGACTGCTTGAAAGACTGACAGACTGAATGACTAAATTGACTGCTTGACTGACTGACTTCGCAAAAGAGAAAAATTGAAAAAAAAAAAAGAATTATCAAATTCGAAAAAAAAAAAAAAAATACGCATTGAATGTTTTTTTTTTCCGGCTGGGACTCGAACCCAGGGCCACTCGCATGGAAGCCCAACGCTCTCCTAATAGGCTAATCGGACGTCTGCCAATCGGAGTCTTAAACAAAATAAAAACAAAAAATGCACCTTTGTAATTATTGATTCAAACGACACTTTGAAATCTACTGGTCGAATAATTAAACTGACTCAGAATTTTCCTCCCTACATTAATAATCAATATTTGCAAAAGAAATTGAAAAAAAAAATCAAATTAGAAAAGAAATATATACATTGAACATATTCTTTCCGGCTGGGACCCGACCCCAGGGCCACTCGCTTGGAAGCCCAACGGTCTTGCCATTAGGCTATCGGTGCTCTGTCGGTCGGAGTCTTACTGCTTACTGAGACTGCCTGACTGACTGACTGACTGACTTCGCAAAAGAGAAAAGTCTTAAAAAAAGAATTATCAAATTAGAAAAAAAAATGTGCATTGAAGATTTTCTTTCCGGCTGGGACTTGAACCCAGGGCCACTCGCTTGGAAGCCCAGCGGTCTAGCCATTAAACTATCAGAGCTCTGTCGGTCGGAGTCTTACTGCCTTACTGAGACTGCCTGATTGACAGACTGAATGACTCACTAACTGACTCACTGACTGACTGATACTGACCGACTGACTGAATGATTGATACTGACTAACTGACTGACTGCTTGACTTCCTAATTGACTGACTGGACTAGACTGACCGACTGACTGAAGGAGACTGACAGACTGACTCACTAACTGACTAAGTGACGGACTGACTGACTGGACAGGACTGACCGACTGACTGAATGAGACAGATTGACTAACTGAGTGACTGATTGGAATGACTGACTGACTGAGACTAAATGACTGACTGACTGAATGACTGCTTGACTTACTAATTGACTGACTGGACTGAACTGACCGACTGACTGACTGGACTGGACTGACCGACTGACAGAATGAGACTGACGGACTGACTGAATGACTGACTGAGTGAGTGAGTGACTGGACTGACTGAAATGGGCTGAATGACTGAGACTAAATGACTGCCTACTTGACTGACTGATGGACGGACTGACTGACTGACTTCGCAAAAGAGAAAAATTGAAAAAAAAAAAAGAATTATCAAATTCGAAAAAAAAAAAAAAAAATACGCATTGAATGTTTTTTTTTTCCGGCTGGGACTCGAACCCAGGGCCACTCGCATGGAAGCCCAACGCTCTCCTAATAGGCTAATCGGACGTCTGCCAATCGGAGTCTTAAATATAATAAAAACAAAAAATGCACCTTTGTAATTATTGATTCAAACACTTTGAAATCTACTGGTCGAATAATTAAACTGACTCAGAATTTTCTTCCCTACATAAATAATCAATATTTGCAAAAGAAATTGAAAAAAAAGAGAATTTTCAAATTAGAAAAGAATTACATACATTGAACATATTCTTTCCGGCTGGGACTCGACCCCAGGGCCACTCGCTTGGAAGTCCAACGGTATAGCCATAGGCTATCGGAGCTTTGTCGAGCGGAGTCTTAAATATAATAAAAACAAAAAATGCACCTTGGTAATTATTGATTCAAACACTTTGAAATCTACTGGTCGAATAATTAAACTGACTCAGAATTTTCCTCCCTACATTAATAATCAATATTTGCAAAAGAAATTGAAAAAAAATCAAATTAGAAAAGAAATATATACATTGAACATATTCTTTCCGGCTGGGACCCGACCCCAGGGCCACTCGCTTGGAAGCCCAACGGTCTTGCCATTAGGCTATCGGTGCTCTGTCGGTCGGAGTCTTACTGCTTACTGAGACTGCCTGACTGACAGACTGAATGACTCACTAACTGACTCACTGACTGACTGATACTGACCGACTGACTGAATGATTGATACTGACTAACTGACTGACTGCTTGACTTCCTAATTGACTGACTGGACTGACTGACTGACTGAAGGAGACTGACAGACTGACTCACTAACTGACTGAGTGACGGACTGACTGACTGGACTGGACTGACCGACTGACTTAATGAGACAGATTGACTAACTGACTGACTGACTGAGTGACTGATTGGACTGACTGAAATGGGCTGACTGACTGACTGAGACTAAATGACTGACTGCTTGACTGACTGACTGAATGACTAACTGACTGAGACTGACTGACTGACTTCCTAATTGACTGACTGGACTGGACTGACCGACTGACAGACTGACTGAAGGAGACTGACAGAGTGACTGACTGAGTGACGGACTGACTGACTGGACTGGACTGACGGACTGACTGAATGACTGACTGAGTGAGTGACTGGACTGACTGAAATGGGCTGACTGACTGACTGACTGACTGAGACTAAATGACTGACTGACTGATGGACGGACTGACTGACTGACTTCGCAAAAGAGAAAAATAAAAAAAAAAGAATTATCAAATTCGAAAAAAAAATACGCATTGAAGATTTTCTTTCCGGCTGAGTCTCGAACCCAGGGCCACTCGCATGGAAGCCCAACGCTCTCCTACTAGGCTATCGGACGTCTGTCAATCGGAGTCTTAAATATAATAAAAACAAAAAATGCACCTTTGTAATTCTTGATTCAAACACTTTGAAATCTACAGGTCGAATAATTAAACCGACTCAGAATTTTCCTCCCTACATAAATAATCAATATTCGCAAAAGTGAAAAATTAAAAAAAAAAAAAAAAGAATTTTTTAAATTAGAAACGAAAAATATTCATTAAAGTTTTCGTTCAGGATCAGACTCGAAGCCAAGGCCACTCGCTTGGAATCCCAACGGTCTAGCCATTAGGCTATCGGACCTCTATCGGTCAGAGTCTTACTGCCTGACTGGCTGAATGACTGAGACTGCTTGACAGACTAACTGACAGACTGAATGACTAAATTGACTGCTTGACTGACTGACTTCGCAAAAGAGAAAAATTGAAAAAAAAAAAAAGAATTATCAAATTCGAAAAAAAAAAAAAATACGCATTGAATGTTTTTTTTTTCCCGGCTGGGACTCGAACCCAGGGCCACTCGCATGGAAGCCCAACGCTCTCCTAATGGGCTAATCGGACGTCTGCCAATCGGAGTCTTAAACAAAATAAAAACAAAAAATGCACCTTTGTAATTATTGATTCAAACACTTTGAAATCTACTGGTCGAATAATTAAACTGACTCAGAATTTTCCTCCCTACATTAATAATCAATATTTGCAAAAGAAATTGAAAAAAAAATCAAATTAGAAAAGAAATATATACATTGAACATATTCTTTCCGGCTGGGACCCGACCCCAGGGCCACTCGCTTGGAAGCCCAACGGTCTTGCCATTAGGCTATCGGTGCTCTGTCGGTCGGAGTCTTACTGCTTACTGAGACTGCCTGACTGACTTCGCAAAAGAGAAAAGTTTTAAAAAAAGAATTATCAAATTAGAAAAAAAATATGCATTGAAGATTTTCTTTCCGGCTGGGACTTGAACCCAGGGCCACTCGCTTGGAAGCCCAGCGGTCTAGCCATTAAACTATCAGAGCTCTGTCGGTCGGAGTCTTACTGCCTTACTGAGACTGCCTGATTGACAGACTGAATGACTCACTAACTGACTCACTGACTGACTGATACTGACCGACTGACTGAATGATTGATACTGACTAACTGACTGACTGCTTGACTTCCTAATTGACTGACTGGACTGGACTGACCGACTGACTGAAGGAGACTGACAGACTGACTCACTAACTGACTAAGTGACGGACTGACCGACTGACTGAATGAGACAGATTGACTAACTGAGTGACTGATTGGACTGACTGACTGACTGAGACTAAATGACTGACTGACTGAATGACTGCTTGACTTACTAATTGACTGACTGGACTGGACTGACCGACTGACTGACTGGACTGGACTGACCGACTGACAGAATGAGACTGACGGACTGACTGAATGAGACTGAATGACTGACTGACTGACTGAGTGAGTGACTGGACTGACTGAAATGGGGTGACTGACTGACTGAATGACTGAGACTAAATGACTGCCTGCTTGACTGACTGATGGACGGACTGACTGACTGACTTCGCAAAAGAGAAAAATTGAAAAAAAAAAAAAGAATTATCAAATTCGAAAAAAAAAAAAAAAAAAACGCATTGAATGTTTTTTTTTCCGGCTGGGACTCGAACCCTGGGCCACTCGCATGGAAGCCCAACGCTCTCCTAATAGGCTAATCGGACGTCTGCCAATCGGAGTCTTAAATATAATAAAAACAAAAAATGCACCTTTGTAATTATTGATTCAAACACTTTGAAATCTACTGGTCGAATAATTAAACTGACTCAGAATTTTCCTCCCTACATAAATAATCAATATTTGCAAAAGAAATTGAAAAAAAAGAGAATTTTCAAATTAGAAAAGAATTACATACATTGAACATATTCTTTCCGGCTGGGACTCGACCCCAGGGCCACTCGCTTGGAAGTCCAACGGTATAGCCATTAGGCTATCGGAGCTTTGTCGAGCGGAGTCTTAAATATAATAAAAACAAAAAATGCACCTTGGTAATTATTGACTCAAACACTTTGAAATCTACTGGTCGAATAATTAAACTGACTCAGAATTTTCCTCCCTACATTAATAATCAATATTTGCAAAAGAAATTGAAAAAAAAATCAAATTAGAAAAGAAATATATACATTGAACATATTCTTTCCGGCTGGGACCCGACCCCAGGGCCACTCGCTTGGAAGCCCAACGGTCTTGCCATTAGGCTATCGGTGCTCTGTCGGTCGGAGTCTTACTGCTTACTGAGACTGCCTGACTGACTGACTGACTGACCGAGACTGACTGCTTGACTGACTGACTTCGCAAAAGAGAAAAGTTTTAAAAAAAGAATTATCAAATTAGAAAAAAAAATGCATTGGAGATTTTCTTTCCGGCTGGGACTTGAACCCAGGGCCACTCGCTTGGAAGCCCAGCGGTCTAGCCATTAAACTATCAGAGCTCTGTCGGTCGGAGTCTTACTGCCTTACTGAGACTGCCTGACTGACAGACTGAATGACTCACTAACTGACTCACTGACTGACTGATACTGACCGACTGACTGAATGATTGATACTGACTAACTGACTGACTGCTTGACTTCCTAATTGACTGACTGGACTGACTGACTGACTGAAGGAGACTGACAGACTGACTCACTAACTGACTGAGTGACGGACTGACTGACTGGACTGGACTGACGGACTGACTGAATGAGACTGAATGACTGACTGAGTGAGTGACTGGACTGACTGAAATGGGCTGACTGACTGACTGAGACTAAATGACTGACTGACTGATGGACGGACTGACTGACTGACTTCGCAAAAGAGAAAAATAAAAAAAAAAGAATTATCAAATTCGAAAAAAAAATACGCATTGAAGATTTTCTTTCCGGCTGAGTCTCGAACCCAGGGCCACTCGCATGGAAGCCCAACGCTCTCCTACTAGGCTATCGGACGTCTGTCAATCGGAGTCTTAAATATAATAAAAACAAAAAATGCACCTTTGTAATTCTTGATTCAAACACTTTGAAATCTACAGGTCGAATAATTAAACCGACTCAGAATTTTCCTCCCTACATAAATAATCAATATTCGCAAAAGTGAAAAATTTAAAAAAAAAAAAAAAAGAATTTTTTAAATTAGAAACGAAAAATATTCATTAAAGTTTTCGTTCAGGATCAGACTCGAAGCCAAGGCCACTCGCTTGGAATCCCAACGGTCTAGCCATTAGGCTATCGGACCTCTATCGGTCAGAGTCTTACTGCCTGACTGGCTGAATGACTGAGACTGCTTGACAGACTAACTGACAGACTGAATGACTAAATTGACTGCTTGACTGACTGACTTCGCAAAAGAGAAAAATTGAAAAAAAAAAAAAAGAATTATCAAATTCGAAAAAAAAAAAAAAAAATACGCATTGAATGTTTTTTTTTTTCCGGCTGGGACTCGAACCCAGGGCCACTCGCATGGAAGCCCAACGCTCTCCTAATGGGCTAATCGGACGTCTGCCAATCGGAGTCTTAAACAAAATAAAAACAAAAAATGCACCTTTGTAATTATTGATTCAAACACTTTGAAATCTACTGGTCGAATAATTAAACTGACTCAGAATTTTCCTCCCTACATTAATAATCAATATTTGCAAAAGAAATTGAAAAAAAAAATCAAATTAGAAAAGAAATATATACATTGAACATATTCTTTCCGGCTGGGACCCGACCCCAGGGCCACTCGCTTGGAAGCCCAACGGTCTTGCCATTAGGCTATCGGTGCTCTGTCGGTCGGAGTCTTACTGCTTACTGAGACTGCCTGACTGACTGACTGACTGACTTCGCAAAA
Source organism: Uloborus diversus (assembly GCF_026930045.1). Lineage (NCBI taxonomy): Eukaryota > Metazoa > Arthropoda > Arachnida > Araneae > Uloboridae > Uloborus > Uloborus diversus. Next base: position 51,487 of record NW_026557844.1, read on the forward strand.
GAGAAAAGTTTTAAAAAAAGAATTATCAAATTAGAAAAAAAAATATGCATTGAAGATTTTCTTTCCGGCTGGGACTTGAACCCAGGGCCACTCGCTTGGAAGCCCAGCGGTCTAGCCATTAAACTATCAGAGCTCTGTCGGTCGGAGTCTTACTGCCTTACTGAGACTGCCTGATTGACAGACTGAATGACTCACTAACTGACTCACTGACTGACTGATACTGACCGACTGACTGAATGATTGATACTGACTAACTGACTGACTGCTTGACTTCCTAATTGACTGACTGGACTGGACTGACCGACTGACTGAAGGAGACTGACAGACTGACTCACTAACTGACTAAGTGACGGACTGACTGACTGGACTGGACTGACCGACTGACTGAATGAGACAGATTGACTAACTGAGTGACTGATTGGACTGACTGACTGACTGAGACTAAATGACTGACTGACTGAATGACTGCTTGACTTACTAATTGACTGACTGGACTGAACTGACCGACTGACTGACTGGACTGGACTGACCGACTGACAGAATGAGACTGACGGACTGACTGAATGAGACTGAATGACTGACTGACTGACTGAGTGAGTGAGTGACTGGACTGACTGAAATGGGCTGACTGACTGACTGAATGACTGAGACTAAATGACTGCCTGCTTGACTGACTGATGGACGGACTGACTGACTGACTTCGCAAAAGAGAAAAATTGAAAAAAAAAAGAATTATCAAATTCGAAAAAAAAAAAAATACGCATTGAATGTTTTTTTTTCCGGCTGGGACTCGAACCCAGGGCCACTCGCATGGAAGCCCAACGCTCTCCTAATAGGCTAATCGGACGTCTGCTAATCGGAGTCTTAAATATAATAAAAACAAAAAATGCACCTTTGTAATTATTGATTCAAACACTTTGAAATCTACTGGTCGAATAATTAAACTGACTCAGAATTTTCTTCCCTACATAAATAATCAATATTTGCAAAAGAAATTGAAAAAAAAGAGAATTTTCAAATTAGAAAAGAATTACATACATTGAACATATTCTTTCCGGCTGGGACTCGACCCCAGGGCCACTCGCTTGGAAGTCCAACGGTATAGCCATAGGCTATCGGAGCTTTGTCGAGCGGAGTCTTAAATATAATAAAAACAAAAAATGCACCTTGGTAATTATTGATTCAAACACTTTGAAATCTACTGGTCGAATAATTAAACTGACTCAGAATTTTCCTCCCTACATTAATAATCAATATTTGCAAAAGAAATTGAAAAAAAAATCAAATTAGAAAAGAAATATATACATTGAACATATTCTTTCCGGCTGGGACCCGACCCCAGGGCCACTCGCTTGGAAGCCCAACGGTCTTGCCATTAGGCTATCGGTGCTCTGTCGGTCGGAGTCTTACTGCTTACTGAGACTGCCTGACTGACAGACTGAATGACTCACTAACTGACTCACTGACTGACTGATACTGACCGACTGACTGAATGATTGATACTGACTAACTGACTGACTGCTTGACTTCCTAATTGACTGACTGGACTGACTGACTGACTGAAGGAGACTGACAGACTGACTCACTAACTGACTGAGTGACGGACTGACTGACTGGACTGGACTGACCGACTGACTGAATGAGACAGATTGACTAACTGACTGACTGACTGAGTGACTGATTGGACTGACTGAAATGGGCTGACTGACTGACTGAGACTAAATGACTGACTGCTTGACTGACTGACTGAATGACTAACTGACTGAGACTGACTGACTGACTGAGACTGACTGACTGACTTCCTAATTGACTGACTGGACTGGACTGACCGACTGACAGACTGACTGAAGGAGACTGACAGAGTGACTGACTGAGTGACGGACTGACTGACTGGACTGGACTGACGGACTGACTGAATGACTGACTGAGTGAGTGACTGGACTGACTGAAATGGGCTGACTGACTGACTGAATGACTGACTGACTGAGACTAAATGACTGACTGACTGATGGACGGACTGACTGACTGACTTCGCAAAAGAGAAAAATAAAAAAAAAAGAATTATCAAATTCGAAAAAAAAATACGCATTGAAGATTTTCTTTCCGGCTGAGTCTCGAACCCAGGGCCACTCGCATGGAAGCCCAACGCTCTCCTACTAGGCTATCGGACGTCTGTCAATCGGAGTCTTAAATATAATAAAAACAAAAAATGCACCTTTGTAATTCTTGATTCAAACACTTTGAAATCTACAGGTCGAATAATTAAACCGACTCAGAATTTTCCTCCCTACATAAATAATCAATATTCGCAAAAGTGAAAAATTTAAAAAAAAAAAAAAATAATTTTTTAAATTAGAAACGAAAAATATTCATTAAAGTTTTCGTTCAGGATCAGACTCGAAGCCAAGGCCACTCGCTTGGAATCCCAACGGTCTAGCCATTAGGCTATCGGACCTCTATCGGTCAGAGTCTTACTGCCTGACTGGCTGAATGACTGAGACTGCTTGACAGACTAACTGACAGACTGAATGACTAAATTGACTGCTTGACTGACTGACTTCGCAAAAGAGAAAAATTAAAAAAAAAAAAGAATTATCAAATTCGAAAAAAAAAAAAAATACGCATTGAATGTTTTTTTTTCCGGCTGGGACTCGAACCCAGGGCCACTCGCATGGAAGCCCAACGCTCTCCTAATGGGCTAATCGGACGTCTGCCAATCGGAGTCTTAAACAAAATAAAAACAAAAAATGCACCTTTGTAATTATTGATTCAAACACTTTGAAATCTACTGGTCGAATAATTAAACTGACTCAGAATTTTCCTCCCTACATTAATAATCAATATTTGCAAAAGAAATTGAAAAAAAAATCAAATTAGAAAAGAAATATATACATTGAACATATTCTTTCCGGCTGGGACCCGACCCCAGGGCCACTCGCTTGGAAGCCCAACGGTCTTGCCATTAGGCTATCGGTGCTCTGTCGGTCGGAGTCTTACTGCTTACTGAGACTGCCTGACTGACTGACTGACTGACTTCGCAAAAGAGAAAAGTTTTAAAAAAAGAATTATCAAATTAGAAAAAAAAATATGCATTGAAGATTTTCTTTCCGGCTGGGACTTGAACCCAGGGCCACTCGCTTGGAAGCCCAGCGGTCTAGCCATTAAACTATCAGAGCTCTGTCGGTCGGAGTCTTACTGCCTTACTGAGACTGCCTGATTGACAGACTGAATGACTCACTAACTGACTCACTGACTGACTGATACTGACCGACTGACTGAATGATTGATACTGACTAACTGACTGACTGCTTGACTTCCTAATTGACTGACTGGACTGGACTGACCGACTGACTGAAGGAGACTGACAGACTGACTCACTAACTGACTAAGTGACGGACTGACCGACTGACTGAATGAGACAGATTGACTAACTGAGTGACTGATTGGACTGACTGACTGACTGAGACTAAATGACTGACTGACTGAATGACTGCTTGACTTACTAATTGACTGACTGGACTGGACTGACCGACTGACTGACTGGACTGGACTGACCGACTGACAGAATGAGACTGACGGACGGACTGAATGAGACTGAATGACTGACTGACTGACTGAGTGAGTGACTGGACTGACTGAAATGGGCTGACTGACTGACTGAATGACTGAGACTAAATGACTGCCTGCTTGACTGACTGATGGACGGACTGACTGACTGACTTCGCAAAAGAGAAAAATTGAAAAAAAAAAAAGAATTATCAAATTCGAAAAAAAAAAAAAACGCATTGAATGTTTTTTTTTCCGGCTGGGACTCGAACCCTGGGCCACTCGCTTGGAAGTCCAACGGTATAGCCATTAGGCTATCGGAGCTTTGTCGAGCGGAGTCTTAAATATAATAAAAACAAAAAATGCACCTTGGTAATTATTGACTCAAACACTTTGAAATCTACTGGTCGAATAATTAAACTGACTCAGAATTTTCCTCCCTACATTAATAATCAATATTTGCAAAAGAAATTGAAAAAAAAATCAAATTAGAAAAGAAATATATACATTGAACATATTCTTTCCGGCTGGGACCCGACCCCAGGGCCACTCGCTTGGAAGCCCAACGGTCTTGCCATTAGGCTATCGGTGCTCTGTCGGTCGGAGTCTTACTGCTTACTGAGACTGCCTGACTGACTGACTGACTGACTGACCGAGACTGACTGCTTGACTGACTGACTTCGCAAAAGAGAAAAGTTTTAAAAAAAGAATTATCAAATTAGAAAAAAAAATGCATTGGAGATTTTCTTTCCGGCTGGGACTTGAACCCAGGGCCACTCGCTTGGAAGCCCAGCGGTCTAGCCATTAAACTATCAGAGCTCTGTCGGTCGGAGTCTTACTGCCTTACTGAGACTGCCTGACTGACAGACTGAATGACTCACTAACTGACTCACTGACTGACTGATACTGACCGACTGACTGAATGATTGATACTGACTAACTGACTGACTGCTTGACTTCCTAATTGACTGACTGGACTGACTGACTGACTGAAGGAGACTGACAGACTGACTCACTAACTGACTGAGTGACGGACTGACTGACTGGACTGGACTGACGGACTGACTGAATGAGACTGAATGACTGACTGAGTGAGTGACTGGACTGACTGAAATGGGCTGACTGACTGACTGAGACTAAATGACTGACTGACTGATGGACGGACTGACTGACTGACTTCGCAAAAGAGAAAAATAAAAAAAAAAGAATTATCAAATTCGAAAAAAAAAATACGCATTGAAGATTTTCTTTCCGGCTGAGTCTCGAACCCAGGGCCACTCGCATGGAAGCCCAACGCTCTCCTACTAGGCTATCGGACGTCTGTCAATCGGAGTCTTAAATATAATAAAAACAAAAAATGCACCTTTGTAATTCTTGATTCAAACACTTTGAAATCTACAGGTCGAATAATTAAACCGACTCAGAATTTTCCTCCCTACATAAATAATCAATATTCGCAAAAGTGAAAAATTAAAAAAAAAAAAAAAAGAATTTTTTAAATTAGAAACGAAAAATATTCATTAAAGTTTTCGTTCAGGATCAGACTCGAAGCCAAGGCCACTCGCTTGGAATCCCAACGGTCTAGCCATTAGGCTATCGGACCTCTATCGGTCAGAGTCTTACTGCCTGACTGGCTGAATGACTGAGACTGCTTGACAGACTAACTGACAGACTGAATGACTAAATTGACTGCTTGACTGACTGACTTCGCAAAAGAGAAAAATTGAAAAAAAAAAAGAATTATCAAATTCGAAAAAAAAAAAAAAAAATACGCATTGAATGTTTTTTTTTTCCGGCTGGGACTCGAACCCAGGGCCACTCGCATGGAAGCCCAACGCTCTCCTAATGGGCTAATCGGACGTCTGCCAATCGGAGTCTTAAACAAAATAAAAACAAAAAATGCACCTTTGTAATTATTGATTCAAACACTTTGAAATCTACTGGTCGAATAATTAAACTGACTCAGAATTTTCCTCCCTACATTAATCATCAATATTTGCAAAAGAAATTGAAAAAAAAAATCAAATTAGAAAAGAAATATATACATTGAACATATTCTTTCCGGCTGGGACCCGACCCCAGGGCCACTCGCTTGGAAGCCCAACGGTCTTGCCATTAGGCTATCGGTGCTCTGTCGGTCGGAGTCTTACTGCTTACTGAGACTGCCTGACTGACTGACTGACTGACTTCGCAAAAGAGAAAAGTTTTAAAAAAAGAATTATCAAATTAGAAAAAAAAATATGCATTGAAGATTTTCTTTCCGGCTGGGACTTGAACCCAGGGCCACTCGCTTGGAAGCCCAGCGGTCTAGCCATTAAACTATCAGAGCTCTGTCGGTCGGAGTCTTACTGCCTTACTGAGACTGCCTGATTGACAGACTGAATGACTCACTAACTGACTCACTGACTGACTGATACTGACCGACTGACTGAATGATTGATACTGACTAACTGACTGACTGCTTGACTTCCTAATTGACTGACTGGACTGGACTGACCGACTGACTGAAGGAGACTGACAGACTGACTCACTAACTGACTAAGTGACGGACTGACTGACTGGACTGGACTGACCGACTGACTGAATGAGACAGATTGACTAACTGAGTGACTGATTGGACTGACTGACTGACTGAGACTAAATGACTGACTGACTGAATGACTGCTTGACTTACTAATTGACTGACTGGACTGAACTGACCGACTGACTGACTGGACTGGACTGACCGACTGACAGAATGAGACTGACGGACTGACTGAATGAGACTGAATGACTGACTGACTGACTGAGTGAGTGAGTGACTGGACTGACTGAAATGGGCTGACTGACTGACTGAATGACTGAGACTAAATGACTGCCTGCTTGACTGACTGATGGACGGACTGACTGACTGACTTCGCAAAAGAGAAAAATTGAAAAAAAAAAAAGAATTATCAAATTCGAAAAAAAAAAAAAAAATACGCATTGAATGTTTTTTTTTTCCGGCTGGGACTCGAACCCAGGGCCACTCGCATGGAAGCCCAACGCTCTCCTAATAGGCTAATCGGACGTCTGCCAATCGGAGTCTTAAATATAATAAAAACAAAAAATGCACCTTTGTAATTATTGATTCAAACACTTTGAAATCTACTGGTCGAATAATTAAACTGACTCAGAATTTTCTTCCCTACATAAATAATCAATATTTGCAAAAGAAATTGAAAAAAAAGAGAATTTTCAAATTAGAAAAGAATTACATACATTGAACATATTCTTTCCGGCTGGGACTCGACCCCAGGGCCACTCGCTTGGAAGTCCAACGGTATAGCCATTAGGCTATCGGAGCTTTGTCGAGCGGAGTCTTAAATATAATAAAAACAAAAAATGCACCTTGGTAATTATTGATTCAAACACTTTGAAATCTACTGCTCGAATAATTAAACTGACTCAGAATTTTCCTCCCTACATTAATAATCAATATTTGCAAAAGAAATTGAAAAAAAAATCAAATTAGAAAAGAAATATATACATTGAACATATTCTTTCCGGCTGGGACCCGACCCCAGGGCCACTCGCTTGGAAGCCCAACGGTCTTGCCATTAGGCTATCGGTGCTCTGTCGGTCGGAGTCTTACTGCTTACTGAGACTGCCTGACTGACAGACTGAATGACTCACTAACTGACTCACTGACTGACTGATACTGACCGACTGACTGAATGATTGATACTGACTAACTGACTGACTGCTTGACTTCCTAATTGACTGACTGGACTGACTGATTGACTGAAGGAGACTGACAGACTGACTCACTAACTGACTGAGTGACGGACTGACTGACTGGACTGGACTGACCGACTGACTGAATGAGACAGATTGACTAACTGACTGACTGACTGAGTGACTGATTGGACTGACTGAAATGGGCTGACTGACTGACTGAGACTAAATGACTGACTGCTTGACTGACTGACTGAATGACTAACTGACTGAGACTGACTGACTGAGACTGACTGACTGACTTCCTAATTGACTGACTGGACTGGACTGACCGACTGACAGACTGACTGAAGGAGACTGACAGAGTGACTGACTGAGTGACGGACTGACTGACTGGACTGGACTGACGGACTGACTGAATGACTGACTGAGTGAGTGACTGGACTGACTGAAATGGGCTGACTGACTGACTGAATGACTGACTGACTGAGACTAAATGACTGACTGACTGATGGACGGACTGACTGACTGACTTCGCAAAAGAGAAAAATAAAAAAAAAAGAATTATCAAATTCGAAAAAAAAATACGCATTGAAGATTTTCTTTCCGGCTGAGTCTCGAACCCAGGGCCACTCGCATGGAAGCCCAACGCTCTCCTACTAGGCTATCGGACGTCTGTCAATCGGAGTCTTAAATATAATAAAAACAAAAAATGCACCTTTGTAATTCTTGATTCAAACACTTTGAAATCTACTGGTCGAATAATTAAACTGACTCAGAATTTTCCTCCCTACATAAATAATCAATATTTGCTGGTCGAATAATTAAACTGACTCAGAATTTTCCTCCCTACATTAATAATCAATATTTGCAAAAGAAATTGAAAAAAAAAATCAAATTAGAAAAGAAATATATACATTGAACATATTCTTTCCGGCTGGGACCCGACCCCAGGGCCACTCGCTTGGAAGCCCAACGGTCTTGCCATTAGGCTATCGGTGCTCTGTCGGTCGGAGTCTTACTGCTTACTGAGACTGCCTGACTGACTGACTGACTGACTTCGCAAAAGAGAAAAGTTTTAAAAAAAGAATTATCAAATTAGAAAAAAAAATATGCATTGAAGATTTTCTTTCCGGCTGGGACTTGAACCCAGGGCCACTCGCTTGGAAGCCCAGCGGTCTAGCCATTAAACTATCAGAGCTCTGTCGGTCGGAGTCTTACTGCCTTACTGAGACTGCCTGATTGACAGACTGAATGACTCACTAACTGACTCACTGACTGACTGATACTGACCGACTGACTGAATGATTGATACTGACTAACTGACTGACTGCTTGACTTCCTAATTGACTGACTGGACTGGACTGACCGACTGACTGAAGGAGACTGACAGACTGACTCACTAACTGACTAAGTGACGGACTGACTGACTGGACTGGACTGACCGACTGACTGAATGAGACAGATTGACTAACTGAGTGACTGATTGGACTGACTGACTGACTGAGACTAAATGACTGACTGACTGAATGACTGCTTGACTTACTAATTGACTGACTGGACTGAACTGACCGACTGACTGACTGGACTGGACTGACCGACTGACAGAATGAGACTGACGGACTGACTGAATGAGACTGAATGACTGACTGACTGACTGAGTGAGTGAGTGACTGGACTGACTGAAATGG